>NC_143027.1:39512500-39540000 GCF_057628025.1 Oncorhynchus mykiss | reverse complement strand
TGTATGTGTTTCTATGTGTTTCTATGTGTAAGTGTTTGTGTTTATATGTGTGAGTGTATGTGTTTCTATGTGTGAGTGTATGTGTTTATATCTGTGAGTGTATGTGTTTATATGTGTTTATATCTGTGAGTGTATGTATTTCTTCTATGTGTTTCTATGTGTGAGAGTATGTGAGAGTATGTGTGTATCCTTGGAAACTCCTACATTACACGGGAAAAGGGGGTGTTTTTAAAAAGGAGTGGGAGTCGCCTCGGTAACTTGTGTCCTATCCCCATTTATTTGAAGTCAGTGTTTGGGAGAGACAGAGTAGACTAAACAGCACAAGATAAACACTGGGTCAAGACTGGGCTAAACACACAGCAGCCTGATCTCCTCTCCTCCACACCCCATCTCTCCACTCCTCTCTTCAGCTCCCCCTTTCTCCTCTCCTCCCTTCTCTCTCCTCCACTCCTCCCTGCCCTGCTGCCTCTCCTCTCCACACTCCTACAGCCGCACAGTGCACGGGAGTGAAGTTTCTTTAAGCGGACGGATTGGAACATGCTGTATTAAGAGATTGTTTGGAGAGTACCTTTCCATCTTTTAGCTCGGTTTTAGCGGATTTTAATCTTACAGGCTGATGAAATTGACTTCATTCCAAACATACTGATGTATAATATCAACACAAATGCTGCCAATATATCCAATGCAAGAAGAATGCGGGTTTCGAATGTGCCTTGTGTGTGCCGGCGTGCGTGCATCGTGTGTGTCTGTGTGTGTACTCACGATGATACCGGCGGTCCAGGGGTTGAGCAGGAAGAGGGCACAGACGAGGAAGGTGCAGGCTAGCACCACGCTGATGGAGAGCAGCAGCCAGTGTCTGAGGCCTACGTACTGCTCCCAGAAGAGGAAGGGGTAGCCGTTGGGGTAGCTGGGCAGGCCCTGGCGGCTGTAGTTACTGCAGATGGCCCGCACCGACTCAATGGCCTCCACAAACTGGGGGGTCTCGCGGAGCCCGTTGAGGTAGAAGGGAAACTGTGCATATTCGATGGGCTCGGCGGCAGGAACTAGAGGGGTGGGGGGGGTGATGGTACAGTTCAAACAAGTGCACTATTCGACAGTTCACTTCCACCTCTTTATAGAAATTAATTGGGACTGGCTGGTGGGCAGAGCTGAAGCTTGGGGGGGGCTCGTAGGAACAGGGCTCCATTCTCTCCAGTCTCAGCCTAATGATAGGCTATCAGCCCCAGACACACAGCAGAGTGTCAGGCCTGACGTTGATCCGCTATAATTACAATGTCTGAATCACCACCATTACCCCACCCTCTCTCTCACACCCACACACACACACACACACACACACACAGCCGCACTCAAACATGTAGACACACACTCGTACCTGTCTGTCAAACAGGGAAAGCCTAGACAGCTATGCAGTTGACTATGACACACACCACATTTGATTTGCAACACTGCCAAAACACATGTTCTAGAAAGGTTCGGACTCACGTAAAATGCTTTGTTTGTTTTGCCTTTATTTAACTAGGAAAGTCAGTTAAGAACAAATTCTTATTCACAATGGCGTCCGACACCGGCCAAACCCGGACGACACTGGGCCAATTGTGCGCCGCCCTATGGGACTCCCAATCACGTCCGGATTTGAACCAGGTTGTCTGTAGTGACACCTCTGGCGCTGAGATGCAGTGCCTTAGACCGCTGCGCCACTCGGGAGCCCCAAAATGTCATTTCATGTGCTCTCTCCTTCCCTTCACCCACCATACCCCACTAAAATATCAATTCCAGATTGTTTTACATAGTATTTTTTTCCAAAAACGTACGTTTGATCGAAACATCCCAAAAATGAGAACCGTAAAGACTCTCTGTGGTGTGTGTGTTCCAGTGGCTGGAGGGTTAGACAGCACCACTTGCTAACATGGTTTGGCCTATTATAATCTCCACTATAAATTTCCATTAGGACTGGGAGTTGGAGGTCTGCCAACGTAGCTCTGCTTCAGGGGGTTCCTGCACAGCCAAGCTTTCTACGCTGCTTAGCCAATCCCATTTACACTCACTGCTTGTTATCCAATCACATCTCCTCCCTGTAATGCACTTCCTGCTTGTTATCCAATCGTCTATCCCACCCAAGCCTTTGCTTGTTAACCAATCCTATTTATGTGTGTGTGTGTGTGTGTGTGTGTGTGCGCGCGCACACACGCGCGTGCATGTATGTATGTGCGTATGTGTGTAATGCTTAGAGGCCTGTGGTGGTAAGAGTTATCGCATTCACCACAGGCACCATTAGAGTACCACAGCGTGCTATTCCCTGCCCCTCAGCACTGCAAACCAAGCCATCACACACACGCACACAGTATACTGTAAACCAGAGATCATCAACTAGATTCAGCCACGGGCCGATGTTTTCTGGAGCAGATGGTCGGGGGGGGCAACATAATTACAAATAATTTGTGTGCGGCATATTGACCGCAAGAAGCCCAAACAGATATAATGTTTGACTAAAACATTTATAACTTCAAACCGTGTTTACGTTTGTATATGATCGCATGTCTCTTTATTATGCGTGGGAATCGGCCTACATGGAAACAGATTTTTTAAATGAAAATCTCTTGGAGCTGATTTACTGTTTTTTTTTTTTAACCGTCTTTTATGTCCAAAGATGAAAATTCCCCTCATAAATTGCTTCGAAAACTTGGGAGGCCAAATAAAACACAGTTGGGGAACCCTGGTGTAAACAGTACAACTACCTCAGTTACAACCAGAAAGAAGAGAAGGGTCAGTAACTCCACAGATGGTATTATAAACAGGTATTCTAACATACGGAATGGTTGAGCAGGAGAGGTCAAATGGAACGCTCGAGGAGAAATTGCCCACAGAATAGCTAGGACACAAAACATAACAAGTAGTGTCTAAATGCCTTTAGAGGTACAAATCTAGCTTCAACTCTAGAGGTACAAATCTAGCGTCAACTCTAGAGGTACAAATCTAGCGTCAACTCTAGAGGTACAAATCTAGCGTCAACTCTAGAGGTACAAATCTAGCGTCAACTCTAGAGGTACAAATCTAGCGTCAACTCTAGAGGTACCAATCTAGCGTCAACTCTAGAGGTACAAATCTAGCGTCAACTCTAGAGGTACAAATCTAGCGTCAACTCTAGAGGTACAAATCTAGCGTCAACGAGAGAAGTAGCTCATGCACACTTCTTACATTCAGTCCCAATCGGTTTTAATTGAATTGCCAAATCAGTAGGCCAGAGTGCCAAAGAATTATTGAGAACAAATAATGTATGTCTCATATAACTGGCCGTTGAGAGGCCTTTGTGATAGTGAAGTGTGCTGTGGATTGGTCACTCACTGCTGAGGCGTGTCTCGGGCATGGAGTCTGTGCGGTCGTGGAGCCACTCCGGGGGGTGTGGCCGTATGTTGGCCTGCGAGGCTGCGTACGCCACCGGGTCGTTGCTGACCCACGCCGTCAGGTAGATGTAAAACGCCCCCGGGTTGATGATGCCATCCGCATCCACCAAGCGCTGCCTCGTCAGCTAGAGGGGGAGACAAGGAGACAATAGTTCATTATTTGAAAAGAAGGATAGAGGGAGAGGGAAAGAGAGGGGGCGGGAGGACAAGGGAGAAAGGAAGAGAGGAGGTGAGGGATAGTGTGTGTGATATTGATGGTTACAGATATTAGATCTTAATTTGAGCCAGTTTGCTACAGCAGGAAAAAACTCCTGCAGAAACAGGAAATGTGAATTATTATGTGGATAATAATTTATGGACGTTTTTTTTGTAGGGGCTGGTACAGTTTTCATTAGGACAAATAGTGTCTGGCATTTTAAAGTGGAATTTACAAAGCCTTTATAAAATGTGAATATACTTCCTGCTGTGCAGGAAAATTCTCAGCAACAAAATCGTGATCAAATGAAGATCCTACATCTATAGAAACGGACTGGCATTGTAGAAACGATGTTGACCCAAAACTTTGTCTATATGAACTGGCCGCAGAAATCCTGTTTATAACCGTGCGTGAGCATGAGAAAGCGGGCCGGCTTTGAAAAATAAGCGAAAACTATTTCTCCCTCTCTCCAACCCAAAGAAAAGTAAACAGTCAAACACTGGTGCCTTCTGACATTTCCCGTACTTCTCGCTGAACTTCCCAGAATTATTAGGCCTACATGGAAAATGGAAATGTCAAATCAGCTTTCAGGCGGTCAGATGTGCTAGTCTCCTGAGAAAAAAAAGCATGCAGGTAATGTGTTGGGATCAGGCTTCCTCTCCAACAGAATTAGCCAGGAAAGGCTAGCTCACACAGACCTGATACATCTTCCTACCTCCTAGTCCTCTAAGAGCTAAATAGCTTCCCTCTCTACTTTTTTCTCACATTGCTAACTAATTCCCTATACAGAACTAGCTGGTTACCTCACCTCCACAACAGGGCTGGCTAATAGCTACCCTCCCTGTTGGGGCTATAGCTGGCTCCCTCCCATGTGAGAACGGGAGGCCTTGGTATCTAGCTCCTGAAAGTCACAGCCATTACTGCACACAACTTCATCACATCAAACTAGCGAGCTCATTTCTCTTACAACTAACTCTATTCACAAATAGAAGAAGCGAGCTAGCTTCCCGCAGCGCTAACTAGCCCCCTCTCAGGACCCTCTGAGGGCTGTAGCTCCCTCCCCTTTGAGAGCGGGGGGGGGGGGGGGGGGCGTAGCTAGCTACCTCCATTTCTGCACACCGCTCTATGTCACTCGCCCTTCTCAGTACAATAAATCCCTCGTTCACAGAGGCAGTGTTAGGGGAGAGGGGGAGTCCTGGGGGTAGGTAGGGGGAGGTGTGGAGGGGGGAGGGAAAAATTGCTTGAGTTAGTTAGCGTAACAATAAAAAAATTGGCTGGGGTCCCTGTGCGCGTCTGTGTGCAGTTAACCTCGCTGTTAACACTGAAGGAAATGCCACCCAGCAAATGGAGTAGAGCTATAAAAATAACACAGCATCTGTACAAATGTTGCTCGTGCTTGCTGATCCTGACCCCTACGGATACCCAGAATGCCCTGCACCACAGTCGGATCCGGACCGAGAAGAAAAGGGCTCTTGATAGCAGTAGCAAAGGCAGCCTCTCTCTCTCTCCCACCTTCCCTTGCTTGCTCCCTTTCCCTCTCCTTTCCAACCTCATTTCCCTCTCCTTTCCAACCTCATTTCCCTCCCCTTTCCAACCTCATTTCCCTCTCCTTTCCAACCTCATTTCCCTCCCCTTTCCAACCTCATTTCCCTCTCCTTTCCAACCTCATTTCCCTCTCCTTTCCAACCTCATTTCCCTCTCCTTTCCAACCTCATTTCCCTCTCCTTTCCAACCTCATTTCCCTCTCTCTCTATTTCTCTCACCCTTTTGCCTCTCTTTTTCTTTCCCTATTCCTCTCTTTCCCTCATCCTCTCTCTCCTTTCCTCTCCTCACCTTTTCGTTCTCTCTCTTCTCCTCACCTTTTCGTTCTCTCTCTTCTCCTCCCCTTTTCGTTCTCTCTCATCTCCTCACCTTTTCGTTCTCTCTCTTCTCCTCACTTTTTTGTTCTCTCTCTTCTCCTCACCTTGTTATTCTCTCTCTTCTCCTCACCTTTTCGTTCTCTCTCTTTGCCTCTCTCTCTCTCTCAGAAACACACACATTGCCAACTTTCATATAATTCCCTTGGCCATAAGGAACGAATGACCGTCCAGTGCTGGGAGAAATGTTAGCAGAAAGACATCAAAGGGAAAATGCCTCCCCAGAAAGCTGTGGTGTGGCATATCAAAATAAAACATCTAGCTTTGCAATTTGCCAGGGTTGGAAAATATCTGTTCTTAATTTGACATGGAAAAAAATACAGCTACTACTGTACAGTATACACTTTGACAAAAAAACGTACTCTCTCTCTCACACGCACGCACACGCGCACAACCACACGCACACCCACACACACATGCACACCCACCCATACACCCACATACACACACCCTCACACACCCATACACACACACACACACGCACACACACACGCACACCCACATGCACACCCACACACACCCTCGCACACCCATACACCCACACACACACACACACACACACACACACAAACACCCTCGCACACCCATACACACACACGCGCGCGCGCACACCCACACAGTGTTGACTCAAAGAGATCACGTGCTTCAGGTCCTCTCCACTCATTGAAAGGGGACACGGCAGCAGAGCACAGAGAAAATAAGAAGAGGGACGGGAGGGAAGAGAGAGAGAAGAGCGCGGGAGAGAGGGGAAAATAGAACTTTGAAAGAGAGAGAAAACGGTGAGAGAGAGAGGGAGAGAAAACCTAGAAAGAGAGAGGGAGGGAGAGGAAAAGACAGAAGAGTGAGAGAAAGAGAGAGACGGGGAGAGAGAGAGAGTTGAATTCCAAAGGTCTGTCTTGCATTAAGCAGCAGGATACGCAACCACTGTATGTCTTCAAGCTGTCACGGGAAGCCCATGGAGCACGGCTGGCGGCCCATCGCCCTGCAGCCAGCTCCGGTTCCCTCACAGGCACAGGAAGTGACATCATAGGGCCGCCCGCACACCAGCAGGCCTCCCAGGCCCGGGCTGTTTCGTGATATCTATGCTAGTGGTTTACCAACAACCAACAAAAGGCAAAAACCCATCCAACTAACAGAACAACATCTCTAGCAGACCCACCATTGCGTCGCTGTCTGATGAAAACCTTGTAACTCCATTTTTGCACACATGTTTATTTTTTCAAGATTCAAGAAGCAAGAAAATGTATTCAAAATAGCTTCTAACGTTTCATAATTGTATTTTCATAAATGGTCATTTTTTTCAATTTACTGAGAAGTTTCTGTTTTTTTTTTATATAAGAGGTTTACATCAGACAGCGATGATTTGGGAGATACTGCTAGGCTACACTATTAGCCAGATAGTGGAGGATCTAGGGTACACTTCAATGATTCATCATACACACTCACCAACACACACACGCATACCTTCAGACTCCAGGGGGCATGATAATGTCATCTATCTTCCTCTGTCTGGCGGCTTACTATCACACCTAGCCTTAACTAGAAACACTGTGAAAGTGTTCAACTGTATTATCTGATGCTAAAGGGAACACAAACACATGCACACACACCATGGTTAGAGTTGGGTATCTCTAGCCTGTAGCTAGCAGCAAATGGGACAAACGGTTTGAATGAAGAGTTAATAGCTTTTTCAGAGACGGGTTGCAGCCCCGGCGAGGGCTTTAAATTCCTGGGCTTGGTAAAGTCATCAGAGAGCGAGAGAGAGAGAGAGATAGAGAGAGAGAGAGAGAGAGATAGAGAGAGAGAGAGAGCCCTGTTTATAAGCCAGGTGTGGCTTTCCTAGGCCCAGCCACAGACCTCGACTCACACGTACACCCACAAAGGACAAAATGGCCTCTGTGTCACTCAGTATCCCATTCTCCAAGGCTTCATCAAATCCAGTGTTGTACAATCCTACTGTACCATTGCGACATTCGAGGACAAGAGATGAGAAGGACAGGATAAGAAGGCCACAGAGCATCATCAAGCATTCAAATAGTTCTGCTTCAGTCAGATAGTGTACTCCTCATTGCCTTTTATGCTCGCTTCGAGGCAAGCAACACTAAAGCATGCACGAGAGCACCAGCTGTTCTGGATGACTCTGCGATAATGCTCTTGGTAGTCGATGTGAACAAAACCTTTAAACAGGTCAACAAAGCCGCTGGGCCAGATGGATTACCAAGACGTGTACTCAAAGCATGTTCGGACCAACTGTCAAGTGTCTTCACTGACATTTTCAACCTCTCTCTGACCTGGTCTGTAATACCTACATGTCGCCCCCCCCCCCCCCCCCACACACTTCGCCCCCACCTACATGTACAGATTACCTCAACTAGCCAGTACCCCCGCACCCCTCGGTACCGGTGCCCCCTGTATATAGTCTTGTTATTGTTACTCTTATTGTGTTACTTTTTATTATTACTATTTATTTTAGTTTCACGGTAAAGTCTATACTTGTTGTATTCGGCGCATGTGACAAATGAAGTTGGATTTGATTTGAGATAGGGTCATTCAGTATCTTCCCTAGGCAGAGGTTGACAGGCTTGCTTTGTAGTAATCATCAAATAGTCACCTGGTTAGCGTGGGCGACTTACGATCCCACATCCACCTGGTTTAGATAAAGGAGTTTTGATCATACTGTACACCCACCTAGTTGAAGTGAATGGGTTTTGATCGAAAAACTCACTTTCTTTAATAAATGCGTTGGAGACAAGTCACGTGGTTGAAGTGAATGGGTTTAGCCTGGTTTTAATAAGTGGGTTTCACCTGGTTGAAGTGAAAAGGGTTTTGCCTGGTAATAGCCCTTGACACTCGTACCCGTGTACAAGTTGAAACTGGCAGATTTGGCCACTGATAAGCGCCTAAATTGGAACGCAGTGGCTGTACAGTAACATGCTATACATGACGTCAGAGCTCTGCGCGTCACACTGCTGTGTGGGTTTTGACTGACAGCCGTTCTGAGCTTGAGCACCACTTGCGACAAGAAGTTGCCCACATCCCTCCAGCTAATTGAGCAACTTAAAAATAAAAAAAAATATTAAAAAATGTTGTCTGAGTAAGGGAAATGATGGAAAGACGTTGAGGATTATAATAAACACCCGTCCAAACGTGCACTTCACATTTCTATATCATACAAATCATGTAATATACAGTGTCAGTGTTTATGATCACTATGTTTGATGTACAGTTACTAGATGACATGGCATTGTACCCTGGGTTGTCCTGGACAGAATGAGCCTGTGTTTGTTGTATTGTGAAGACAATTTGGCGCGGACCACACAACTGAATGAACTCATGACTCCATTCCATGCTCCCCCAAATCTGCTTCTCTGAATTGCCTTGTGAAAGCCTAACACTGTAAGATCGTATTTTATAATTTAGCTAGACATGTTGGCCATAGAACAAGCTTTCAAATGATTCCCATTTGACCCAGATTGCGATTTATAATGTACCATTTTTGGATTGTGGGGATGCAGGGATGCAGGGCCGTGTTCCAAACCAAACAACTACAAGTGTGCTTGCTCTAGTTCCTCAAGGGCACAGCTAGGAGAGGTCAAAAAAGCCCTTTGTAGTTGAAGACTTTTCTTTGAGTCATAAAAGTGCATGGAAATAACTTAGGAACTGTGCCCACTTTGGAGAGGTGGGTGGTCACTTTGAAACACCAATTAGACCTTCCACTCAAACCCGTGTCATTGTTCTGTCTTATGTTGCACCTACCCCACATTTTCCAAGAATGCTCTTATCATGTTACTGAATGTATCCAGATTAATAATATATTTCATTATCAACAAAATGTGGGAAAAAGTACAGTAAATGTAAAATGCACATAAAATCAACAGTTTAATGTTTGGATTCAGTCTTGTGTCAGGTGAACTGTTGTCTTTTCATTTTACGTCTAATAATTTCCCTATAATCTCCAAACTGGTCCATTTTATATGCTACCATAGTTCTGCATGTGCTCATATTTCTTCTATAAGAAACATTTCAATTGAGCCCTATCCATATAGGCCATTTCCATCGAGTATAAAAGGTTATTAATAGCTGGGTCTCACCTGGATGAAGTGAATGGGTTTAGCCTGGTATTATTAAGTGACTCTCACCTAGTTGAAGTGAATGGGTTTAGCCTGGTATTATTAAGTGACTCTCACCTGGTTGAAGTGAATGGGTTTAGCCTGGTATTATTAAGTGACTCTCACCTGGTTGAAGTGAATGGGTTTAGCCTGGTATTATTAAGTGAATCTCACCTGGTTAAAGTGAATGGGTTTAGCCTGGTATTATTAAGTGACTCACCTAGTTGAAGTGAATGGGTTTAGCCTGGTATTATTAAGTGACTCTCACCTGGTTGAAGTGAATGGATTTAGCCTGGTATTATTAAGCGGGTCTCACCTGGTTGAAGTTGATGGGCTTGTCCCTGCGCCCGGTCTGTACCAGTAGTTTGTAGGCCAGGACCCCGTCGTCTGAACCGTTCCTGTAGCTGCTCTGTGTGATCCGACCCGCCTCCCAGTCCTGATCAAATGCTGCCTGCAGACCTGTAGACACACAACCACAACGCAACCATTTCACAACCATAACATAACCATACGTCACAACACACAAAACAACCATAACATAACCAAACATCATAAACCCCCCCCAAAAAGAATAACTATAGCAAAACCATACATCACAGCATACTAAACACAACACCACTTCTCTCTACCAAAAATGTAGTTGAACACACAAAACACATAACCACATCAAAAGCATGTTCCACATTCCCCACCAAGACCAACAGACCTCTCAACATGTTCCATTCAAACTGAAAAACAGGACAACACTCTATTTCTTTTTAAAGAAGATCAAAACTCTACCACACATCCAAAACGGGCCATGTTTTCCACAACAACCGGTGGGCACGACCGCATTCTTCAAGAGAACTTCTAAAAGCAGACTATGGTCAAAAGGACCGCAAGGCCTTGACCGCACTCTTCAAACAGCGAACAGAGACAGCGAATCACTCTGTCCCCCGGAGCAGAGCACCACAACGGAACATGAGCAGTAGCCAGACCGTTGAAGAAGTCATTAGGAGCATGACCAGTCGGTTTCTAACGGACACAAACCAAACCAAAGCACAGCACATGTGAAGTCTCTCTTCCGGGATATCGACATAACTTCCTCGGCGGGGCTCTGGCCTGTGGAGATATTGACTACATATAGACATACAAGACAGTAATGGCCTCTTCTGTAGAACTCACTCCAATTTCGGTCTCACGGCAACCTCTTTTTGTCTCAACATTACACAGCAAGACCTCGAACCGGACACACACAACAACAACAACGCCAGCAGCGGGTCTCTCTCTCTCCCTCTCTCTCTCTTCTCTTTCTGTATGGCTTGTGATTGCTTGAACTTGAATCTCAGCACAAAGTGCTGAACGTGTTAAATCTCTTCCAAACGGCTTGCGATGTGAGACTAGTAATCCAGGGCCTGTTAGTCAAATGTGTTTCAGTTTTAGTCCCCCACACTGAGTGGGATAATGGTTGTCTAATTACACACATTTCTCCCCCGCGTACTTTATGAGACCTCACTTAAACGCCTTAAAAGACGCTGGTACATGGTACATACTGTGCTGGTTAGTGCATTGTACAAGAGCAGGACAAACTCAGTATCCAACTCCGACAAGCTCTCAGGTAGAACAGGCCGAGAAAATATACCTCTCCACCTCTGTTTCTTAACTTCTTTCCGTCATGCCCTCTATCGCTACCTCTCAATTACTAATTGTTTGTTTGCTCTCTCTCTTTTCTGTGTTTCTCTCCTCTTGGCCTCCTGCACTCCCCTCTCCGTTCCCCCTGGCCGGTAGCCTGTTTCTGGGATAGTGTTTTTGGGTCTCCCCTTGCTCGCTGTCTGGGTCCAATTTGTCCAGCCATCTCACTGAGCAATATTAAACACAGCTCTCCGCAAACCACCCACTCGGCAGCTCCCCGCCCAGCCACGCACGCGCGCCACACGCTACACATTCAAGCACACACATACATACGTGTGTAAAGCGCGGACGCAGATGAATAAACAAGGAAATGTACAAGCACGTCAACCCGCAGCGCATCACCAGCGGTGTCCAGCTGTTGTTTACAGGCTTAGGTCTACGTGATTTCCTGTTGCTGGAAAACAGCCGCAGCTCATGAGGATGCCTGTAGAACATGACAGCTCAAAAGTGCACGGTGCACGCCTGTGTGTTTGTGTGCAGGTACAGTGCATTCGGAAAGTATTCAGACCCCCTTGACTTAGTCCCACATTTTGTGGCGTTACAGCCTTGTTCTAAAATGGATTCAATTGTGTACTTTTTCTCCTTATCAATCTACACACAATAACCCCACATCCTGCAAATATACTCCAAATCAAACAACTGAAATAGTACATTTACATAAGTATTCAGACCCTTTACTCAGTACTTTGTTAAAGCCCCTTTGGCAGTGATTACAGCCTCGAGTCTTCTTGGGTATGAATCTGCAAGCTTGGCACACCTGTATTTGGGGAGTTTCTCCCATTCTTCTCTGCAGATCCTCTCAAGCTCTGTCAGCTTCGATGGGGAGAGTCACTGCACAGCTATATTCAGTTCTCTCCAGAGATGTTTGATTGGGTTCAAGTCCGGTCTTTGGCGGGGCCACTCAAGGACATTCAGAGACTTGTCCCAAAGCCACTCCTGTGTTGTCTTGGCTGTGTGTTTAGGATCATTGTCCTGTTGGAAGATGAACCTTCACCCCCAGTCGGAGGTCCTGAGCGCTCTGGAGCAGGTTTTCATCAAGGATCCCTCTGTACTTTGCTCCGTTCATCTTTCCCTCAATCCTGACTAGTATCCCAGTCCCTGCCGCTGAAAAACATCCCCACAGCATGATGCTGCCACCACTATGCTTCTCTGTAGGGATGGTGCCAGGTTTCCTCCAGATGTGACGCTTGGCATTCAGGCCAAAGAGTTCAATCTTGGTTTCATCAGATCAGAGAATCTTGTTTCTCATGGTCTGAGAGTCTTTTATGTGCCTTTTGGCAAACTCCAAGCGGGCTGTCATGTGACTTTTACTGAGGAGTGGTTTCCGTCTGGCCACTCTACCATAAAGGCCGGATTGGTGGGGTGCTGCAGAGATGGTTGCTCTTCTGGAAGTTTCTCCCATCTCCACAGAGGAACTCTGGAGCTCTGTCAGAGTGACCACCGGGTTCTTGGTCACCTCCCTGACCAAGACCCTTCTCCCCCGATTGCTCAGTTTGGCTGGGCGGCCAGCTCTAGGAAGAGTCTTGGTGGTTGCAAACTTCTTCCATTTAATGATTGGGGCCACTGTGTTCTTGGGGACTTTCAATTCTGCAGAAATGTTTTGGTACCCTTCCCCAGATATGTGCCTCAACACAATCCTGTCTCTGAGTTCTACGGACAATTCCTTTGACATCATGGCATGGTTTTTGCTCTGACATGCACTGTCAACAGTGTGTGCCTTTCCCAATCATGTCCAATCAATTGAATTTCCCAAGTGGACTCCAATCAAGTTGTAGAAACATCTCAAGGGCGATCAATGGAAACAGGATGCACCCGAGCTCAATTTCGAGTCTCATAGGAAAGGGTATGTAAATAAGGTATTTCTAAAAACCCGTTTTTTTTATAGGGTATTGTGTGCAGATTGTTAAAATCCATTTTGAGAGAGAACTTTTTTTGTAAAATCCATTTTAAAATATGTCTGTAACGTAACAAAACGTGGAAAAAGTGAAGGGGTCTGAATACTTTCCTAATGCACCGTACAGTACATGTGTATTGTATATGCCTCACCTTGCAGCCAGTCCCTGAAGTAGTGGAGCCACATGAGTGGCAGCTGGCCGTTGTCCTCCCTCAGTACGTAGCGGATCGTGTTGAAGCGACAGTGCAGCTGGTAGAGCAGGGGCTGGGCCTGGGAGTACTCCGCTCGCTGGGTCACCACGTACATGTTGTAGAAGGAGAAGAACTTGAACTGGGCCCCGATGAAGTCGTACTCGCTGGTCTCCCTGGGAACGATGTCGGTCAGCTCCAGCCCGTCCCGTACCCGTGTGGTCCCGTACAGACTGACCCCCAGCAGGACCAGGAACAGCAGGATGACTACCACCTGAAGAGAGGGAGGGACGGAGGGAGGAGGGGGGAGATAAGTACACAGCACGCCGAACATGGGTGGCCCTTTACAGACTGAAACCCAACGGCCACAGAAACAGCCCACGTTCCAAAGTGAACTAGAGTAAGCTCACTATGTAGGGAACATGGTGCCATTTGGGACGCAGTCAAGAGCACGTAAATACCGCTGGCAGGACCTGCTTTACTCTCCCAGTTTAGTCACCCATCTCAACACTCCAGCCAGCATAATGTAGTGTCTGTCTGACCACAGACTGAGTCAGTCAGGTCAGGAGGTCAGTTTAAGGGCCCACCCAGGAGAGAAGACAGACCACAGACTGAAAGCCAGGTCTACCCCCGCTGTAAGATATTTGACAACTAGAACGTACTCTAACTTACTACTGAAGCTCTGTGGTTAGATAGGTCTGACTCAGCAGGCTCTGCGAGTTAGCCACCGCTGGGGAGGAACACACAAGTGTGCCCGCAGGCGTGCGCGCGCGCACACACACACACACACACACACACACACACACACACACACACTGACCTTGGTGGTGGGCTGCAGTAGGAAGGGGGCGTAGTGTTTCTCTGCGAAGGAGGCCAGGGTCCATCGGGAGCAGGGGGGCTCCAGACAGCGCAGCCCCAGAGAGGCCTCTCCAAACTGGGACAGCAGATCCCTGGTGGAGCTGGCACTCTCCCCCGACACACACACCCCCTCCCCCGCCTGGGGGGAGACAGGGGGAACGCCAGAGGAGGACGGGGGAGGAGGGAACGGGACTGAGCCGGAACCACGCCCACCGTTGTTGTTGTTCAGGTTGCCGTGACTACTGCTACTCCCACTCCGGCTGTGATGGTTGCTATGGTGGTTGTTGTTGCCATGAACACCGTGACTGGCGTTGGGGTTGTTGGCGGGGCCAGTGGCTGCGGGTGTAAACGGTTGTACGGAGATCTGGGACCTGGGTTCGGCCGTAGTGTAGAAGGCCTGAGTCCTGGGGTCGTACTCTGTCCTCAGCTGGACGGTAGACTGCATGGTGATCTGAGTCTGCTGGGAGAAACCATGGCTGCTGTAGGAGGGAGGGGGGGTGCGGAAGGAGGTAGGAGGGGGGCTGTAGTGACTGCCATCTGCTCCATCCAGGTAAGCCTGGGGCTCGATCTGGATCACCCTGTTAGCACACGGGCTGGAGAGACACAGACAGAGAGTTAGCACACAGGCTGGGGGACAGACAGACAGAGAGTTAGCACACAGGCTGGGGGACAGACAGACAGACACAGAGTTAGCACACAGGCTGTGGGACAGACAGACAGACAGACAGACAGAGAGAGAGTTAGCACACAGGCTGTGGGACAGACAGACAGCTAGCAGTGGCGCTGGAGATGTTTGGTATATGTGCACGTGTGTACTTCTGGGAGTGTATTGACTGTGTGTTATGGAGCTGAACATGCACAGACAGGCAGGTGATGTTTAACAAAGAGAGAGAAGGATAAACAGACAGACAGAGAGCACACTCTAAACAGTAATTAAAGGATCAGTTAGGGAAGTTGAGGTAGAGATACACTCAGCTGTAATCACATGGAAAAATACGACACACCTTTATGAACCCCGGGGTGGGGAGAGATATACAGTGTGTGTGTGTGTGTTGAGTATGTGTGTGTGTGTGTGTGTGTTACCTGTAGAAGCAGCAGAAGATGTCAAAGCGCCGGTCCTCTCTGCGATACAGGTCCATACTGAGGATGGCAGGGAAGATGAGCAGTACCATGGCAAAGTTAAACACCACCACCACCGCAGCCTGGCCAGGGAGAACACACACACACACACACACACACACACACACACACACACACACACACACACAGGGAACAATTGGTTAACTTATCAGGCTGCCATGAGTTGGGAGGGGGTAGTTTATAGAGTTCCTACAGGGGTCTACACGGAATATGCAAACCAAGCCGGCGAAGTGTAGCGCAGTGTCGCTTCTCGTCACAAAAAGGGCGTCTCCTTATAGCGTGCTCGGGGCACTACCGTGTCACGTGCAAATTGTAACGCGTCCTATCATACTTTCCGTGACCGTGGGGGCAGTGTTGTGTCGGCAATGAAGCTTGCTTGCTTCCTTGATCTGATCTATGGGCTATAGGTTATCGCATGAAATCAGCCTATTCTGCATTGATAAGCAAATATAATATCAGCAACTGTTCAAACAATAAACCAAACCACATTATAGCCTTATTAGAATCCAAAAGGTTATTTTGTTTGGAAGTGATAACTAGTCATTTCAGGCTACTGGTAAAAACAGCTACAAGATATGTGCTTTTTCTCCACGACTAAAACATGATGATATTCTTATTTTTAGCTGATATGGGAGTGAATACATTGAAACAGCATATGAAACTGGGATAATATCGTAGGTTGCACAAGCAAGTATACGAATATTTGCCAGGGCATATTATTTCATTATAAATCGGATTATTTCACAAGGAGATGAGGGAAGCCAATCAACTTCAAAATCACTTAAACACCCAGATCAAATCAAATCAAAATGTATTGGTCACATGCGCTGAATACAACAGATGTAGACCTTACTGTGAAATGCTTACTTATGAGCCCTTAACCAACAATGCAAAAGTATTTACTAAATAAACTAAAGTAAAAAGTAACACAATAACATAACGACAAAGGGGCTATACACAGGGGGCACCGGTGCCGAGTCAATGTGCGGGGGTACAGGTTAGTCCAGGTAATGTGTACATGTAGGTAGGGGTAAAGTGACTATGCATATATAATAAACATCATGTAGCAGCAGTGTAAAAACAAAAGTAAACAGTAAAAAGTACGGAAGGCTGTTTGATTAATTGTTCAGCGGTCTTATGGCTTGGGGGTAGAAGCTAATAAGGAGCCTTTTGGAACAAGACTTGGCGCTCCGGTACCGATTGCCGTGCGGTAGCAGAGAGAAGAATCTATAACTTGGGTGACTGGAGTCTTTGACCATTTTTTTGTCTTTCCTCTGACACCGCCTATTATATAGGTCCTGTATTGCAGGAAGCTTGGCCACGGTGATGTACTGGGCCATATGCAGTACCCTCTGTAGCGCCTTACGGTCAGGTTGCCGAGCAGTTGCCATACCAGGTGGTGATGCAACCGGTCAGGATGATCTCGATGGTGCAGCTGTAGAACTTTTTGAGGATCTGGGGACCCATGCTGTCTTGGTTTAGTTTGACATTAAATAAGCAGCCTATTTTGCATTGATAACCAAACATAATCTTAGAGACTGTTCAAACAATAAACCAAACAACGTTGTAGCCTTATAGAATCACCCCAAAATGTAAGTGATTATTATTCTAGGTTCAAACTGATAGCCACATGCTTTTTTTCTTCAAGTATAAGAATATTTGGAGATGTGGGAAGCTAAAAGGCTAGCTAGCTTGCAGTGTTTAGCCAATTTGCAAGCAAGGGAAGACAACAAGACAATACACTCTACAACAAATAAGTAGACAACAAGAAAATACAAGAATCCACCCAAAAAGGTATTTTGTTTAGAAGTAACAACTAGTGATTACAGGCTATTGTGAAATGGTAGAACCTACTGTAGCCAACTAAATAGTCATGTACTTTTTTCTCCATGACCAAAACATGAAGTTCTATATTTAGATGATATGGGACTGAATACGTAAGCAGTTTATCAAATCAGGATAATGGGTTAAGTTATACTAGTATAAGAGTATTTGCCGGGTATATTATTTTATTATAAATCTGATTATTTCACATGGCGATGTGGGAAGCTAAAATGGCTAGCTAGCTAGCTTGCTATGTTTTAGCCAGGCTAAAACCAACTACTAAGGCTGCCAGCTAGCTACTACTAGCGAGGGAAGGCGACTCTTCCTTGTTTTCACAAAATAAAGACAAAAATACAAGACTTTGCTTTCGGCTCCTTGTGAATGGGAGTGGGACTGGAGAGAATATCATGTTACAAAAGGTGTCACCTACTCCAAAAATACATTTTTACCTGGCTAAAAGAGAAATAATACAATATCTATTGTTTACAGGAAACTAATTCTGCAAATATAGATGAGGAAAAGGACTGGGAGGGAGAAATACATTTTTGTCATGGGCAAAGAAACTCAAAAGGGGTGATTATACTAATTATTAAAAATGTTCTGATTGTGCAAACTGTACAAACAGATCCTCAATGAAATGTATTATTTTAAATATGCTATTGGACCCAAAACAGATTGATCAGGCAAATTGATCGATATTGGCCAAATAATGATGATCCAGACTTCTAAAATATATAGAATAATCTATTGAGTTCACAAGCAACGAATGAATCTATTATTATGGAGGGAGATTATAATACGGTTTTAAGTACCTCAATGGAGTGTAAAGGAAGTCACACTACAAACTATCACCCTCAAGCAATTAAGGAGATCACGAATATCATGGATACATTAGAACTAGTGGATATATGGAGGCTGAAAAACCCTGACCTAGTGAGATGTATATGGAGGAGGCTTTTTCAAGCTAGCCGTCTTGATTACTTCCTGGTCTCATTCTAGCTGGCATCAAAAGTAAAAAAGTATTAATAGGAAACCGAATGCGATCGGACCACCATCTAATTGGCCTCCATATAACTTGCAGAATTTCCAAGTGGACGGGGCTGTTGGAAATTGAATAAAAGCTTATTTGATAGAGGAAATAACAGAGCAGGTAGATAGTAATGGAAACTGTACTATAGAGGCACAAAATAGGTTAGAGGAAAAACAAAAAGAATTGGAGGTACTTATTTAAGAACGATCAAGTGTAAAGTATTACAAAAATAAAGCGAATTGGATTGAAAATGGTGAAAAATGCACAACATTTTTCTTGAATCTTCAACATAGAAATGCTACCGTAAATAATTTACAGAAATCATCCATGATTCACAAAATGATATTTTGAAAGAGGAAGCAAAATGTTTTAAGCATATGTTTTCTTTTCAGTTTCCTCCATTTCCACTGAATGATGTTAACTGTAAGGATTTATTTCCTAATAATAATAATAATAACGTAAAATGAACAAATTTACAGAAAGACCTGTGTGAAGGCCAACTTACAGAAGAGGAACTTAGTGATGCAATTAAATCTTTCCAGTCTGGAAAAACACCAGGGCTTGATGGTATAACAGTAGAGGTACATCAGACCTTTTTTTATGTACTAAAATATCCATTATTAGCATGTTTTAATTATTATAAAAATGGTAGACTTTCAGGAACTCAACAAGAAGGTCTGATTTCATTACTACTAAAACAGGACCCAGGTGGTAAGTATAAAGATCCAGTCAATTTAAAAAACTGGAGGCCTCTTACACTTCAATGTTGTGATGCGAAAATCCTGGCGAAATGCATAGTGGTGAATCTCTTATACAATGGGTAAAAATGATGTACAGCAACCACAGATGTAAAATAGTAAATAGTGGTTACTTCTCAGAAAGTATTGAGCTTTTAAGAGGAATAAATCAAGGCTGTCCGTTGTCTCCATATCTATTTATTATGGCCATTGAAAAGCTAGCTATCAAAATTAGATCCAACAAGAACACCAAGGGGTGAGAAATCCATGGGATAAAAACAAAAGTGTCAATGTATGACTCAAGTTTTTTCTTAAGTCCGCTATCTAGATCCCTGCACTGTCTTATTGAAGATCTTGGTCACTTCTCTAGCCTCTCTGGACTAAAACCTAATTATGACAAGTGTACCATATTACGTACTGGATCGTTAAAAGACACCGTGTTTACACTATCTTGTAGTTTACCGATAAAATGGGCGGATGGTGAAGTAGACATACTTGGTATTCACATTTCCATAAAATATAAATGAGCTTACCACAGTTAATTTCATTAGAACGTTTGGAAAATAGATAAGATTCTGCAACCATGGAGAGGTTGGTCCTATCACAGTTTACTTACTTACTAATGGCGCTGCCTACTCCAGACGACTATTTATATAATGTATATGAGTTTGGGGGGCAAAAATGATTAAATATTAATGTTTTAAAACTCACTAAAAGCTTCACTCATATATAAGTTATACTTAAACGCCAAATGGTTCTCCAGTAGATTATTAAGAAAGACTCATCCTTGGCCTTTTTGCCTTTATACAGATTACAACTTCTCATTTCCTGAATAATTTCGAATGAAATTTTGTTTAAAGTATTGCTCTTTCTTAAACAAGCCATACAAAGCTGTTTACATTTTCAGTTTTATCCTCTACAAAAGATATAACAAATATTACAACAAATGTTATGGTTAAACTCAAATATACTGATTAATATAACAAATATATATATTATATTTATTAATGATATTAGGTATAGAAATGGTAGAGTTATGACACATACGCAGCTATCGAAAATATATGGGAATGTCTGCTCAATCCCAACTTAAAACCAACTGATTGCAGCACTACCACAAAAATGGAGGAGGAAACTGGAAAAGGGAGAAGGAAGGGAACTTGTTTGCCTGCCTCATATTAAAGATAAAAATTGTCTGAAAGGAATTGGCATAAATAGAAAAATATACCCGTTTCATTTGAGGACAAAAATGTTGACAGCTGCGTCATACAGGTTGAAAATAAATGGGAAGAGATTTTCGATGTACCGATTCCATGGCACATGGTTTATGAACTCGTACACACAAAAAACGTTGAGTTTTTTTGAAATTATTATACAAAATTCTTGCCACCAACAGAATGCTATATATATATATATATGGGACATACAACGATCTCAGCTCTGTAGATTTACTGCGAAGAGACTGAATCACAAGATTATTTATTCCTGTATTGCCCATATGTAGCTTGTTTCTGGTCAAAGGTTCAGGAATGGTTCAAAAAAAATTACAACATTAATTTAAAATGAACCTTACAAATAGCAGTGTTGGGCGATTTGGAAAACCATGATCAGTCAATAAATACTATAATAATACTCGTAGGAAAGGTTCATCTTTAGCTCACAATCTGTGGATACTATACGATTAGAAAGTTTATAAATGTATGTAAAAACATCAAAGAACAATTGAAAAGTATATGGCACATGGAAACCAAACGAGGGTGGTCTATGGTGATAGGTGGGATGGGCTGAGAGTGGCTGAGGGGTGGGATTAAAGAGCTTATGTATGGTAATGTATTATTGTTATGTGACTGCTTTATATAACGTACCATGTACAGTACCAGTCAAAAGTTTGGACAAGCCTACTCAATCGAGGGTTTTTCTTTATTTTTTTTTTAGCTTCATGAGGTCGTCACCTGGAATGCATTTCAGTTAACAGGTGTGCCTTATTAAAAGTTCATTTGTGGAATTTCTTTCCTTCTTCATGCGTTTGAGCAAATCAGTTGTGTTGTGACAAGGTAGGGGTGGTATACAGAAGATACCCCTATTTGGTAAAAGACCAAGTCCATATTATGGCAAGAAAAGCTCAAATAAACAAAGAAAAATGACAGTCCATCATTACGTTAAGACATGAAGGTCGGTGAATTCGGAAAATGTCAAGAACTTTGATAGTTTCTTCAAGCGCGCATTTGGCATGGGTCTCCAAATACTCAAAAGGTTCTACAGCTGCACCATCGAGAGCATCCTGACCGGTTGCATCACCGCCTGGTATAGCAACAGCTCGGCATCTGACCGTAAGGCGCTACAGAGGGTAGTGCGAACAGCCCAGTACATCACTGGGGCCAGGCCTCCTGCCATCCAGGACCTATATAATAGGCGGTGTCAGAGGAAAGCCTATACAATTGTCAGACTCCAGTCACCCAAGTTATAGACTGTTTTCTCTGCACTCGCTGTTTGTTTGTTATCTATGCAGAGTCACTTCGTCCCCACCTACATGTACAGATTACCTCAACTAGCCACCTGTACCCCTGCACACTGACTCGGTACTGGTTCCCCCTGTATATAGCCATGTTATTG
Source organism: Oncorhynchus mykiss (assembly GCF_057628025.1). Taxonomy (NCBI): domain Eukaryota; kingdom Metazoa; phylum Chordata; class Actinopteri; order Salmoniformes; family Salmonidae; genus Oncorhynchus; species Oncorhynchus mykiss. Next base: position 39,518,420 of record NC_143027.1, on the reverse strand, counting down.
TTATTCTTATTGTGTTACTTTTTATTTTAGTCTACTTGGTAAATATTTTCTTAACTCTTCCTGAACTGCACTGTTGGTTGAGGGCTTGTAAGGAAGCATTTCACGGTAAAGTCTACACTTGTTGTACTCGGTGCATGTGACAAATAAAATTGAATTGGATTTGAGTTGAATGAGTAGGTGTGTCCAAACTTTTGACTGCTACTGTATGTAAAAATGTACATGTAAAACGTCTATGTAAAATGTATGTACTGTATACGCAGCAGAAAAGCTGTAAAAAACGAAAAAACTTCAAAGATATGTGTCACCCGAAGAGGAGTGGCGGTGGAAGGGTTAATTAAAAAAAGAAGGAAAAAAATAAGAAGGAAAAAAAAGAGTGTGAGTGTGTAAGAGGAGAACATGAGAGAAAATAAAAGGAGAGAGAGTGTCGTGTGTAGCTCTTAGAGCCGTAAAGAGTAGAGGGTGGGGGTTGGGGTTAGGCTGGGGCCCTGCCCAGAGTACAATCTGGATCCTGTGTAGCTGCCAGACCACTGAACACACACACACACACACAGACACAAGCACACACACACACACATACACACACACACACACACAGACACACACTATGTCCTGTGTGTGTGCCAGGCCACCCAAGGAGACAGAGGCCTGCAGGGCTTGAGGTGATGAACAGGCGCAACGGCTCAGAGACAACACACACCCCTACACACACACGCACGCACCCAAGAACACACTCTCTCACACACGCGCACACACACACACACTCACACACACACACACACACACACACACACACACACACACACACACACACACACACACACACACACGCGGGTTCTCACTACTGCCAGTTTACAGCAACCCATTCCATCCCACTGTAACCACGCCTTAACACCAACCAGACACACACACACACACACACCGCTCCCCCTCTCTCATTCCTTACCTTCCTTACCTCACAAGTCTCAATTCCATGCACAGCACAAGAAAGCGAGAAAGGTAGAGAGAGAAAGGGGAGAGAGAGGCATGAGGGTGAGGGGGGGTTAAGATGGAGGAGGGAGAAAGAACGGAACACATAGATTCCTAGTCTGACCACACAAACACATCACATTTCTGTTGCTCCCGGCTCCGTAAGGATTTTCCTAATGAAATCAACCTCTAAACACACACAAACACGCCAGGTGTGACCAATGGCTGACCCCGGTAAAGAGACTGGAGCTGCAGTGTGGCTTATCTTCCTCTCTTTGTCTAGCTCAGATCCACACTCTTTTGTTTCTTCCAGACTGAAGGAGGGGAGGAAATGGAGAGATGTGATAAAGAGAGAGAGAGAGAGAGAAAAAAGAGAGACGAATCCCTCTGTTCCAGAGAGGAGTAGACTGGAGGAAGTTGTTAATGCTGATAAAGACAAGAATGTGCTTTCAGACACACGCACGCACTCCCACGCATGCCTGCACACACACACACACACACACACACACACACACACACACACACACACACACACACACACACACACACACACACACACACACACACACACACACACCTCCATGTATGGTATTTGTCTGTGATGTGTGTCCGTCCTGGTTCTATCAGACCTTTGGGCTAAGTAGAGCATGTTTGACAGACCCCTGTACTAAAGCCATCTGTCCACATATACTAATATCAGAGTAAAGTCTCGCCTGCATCAGGAGGGTGGGGGGGGGGGGGGGGGCTGCGAGTAGGTGAGTGTGTGAGTTGTGTACGTCCAGACATATCTGCGGCGTGGTATGTGTAGCGTGCAGCTGGGCTTGTTGTCAGGGCAATGGCACAGGAACTCAACCACCTCTTCCTTGGGTCAGAGGTCAAACAGCAGTGTGTGTGTGTGTGTGTGTGTGTCAAGGTATTCCGCCACACGCACAGATGAGAGAGAGTGGGAGCAGACAGATAGACAAGACATGTAGATGAGGAGAGAGGATGACTGATCTCTCTAACCCCCAGCATTTTCTAACTGTTTCCTCTGTCACCCCCCCCCCCCTCTCCTCTATCTCTTTGTGGTGTGATGACATTACTAATTAATGACAGATCTGAGTTAGGACCCCACCCCCCAACCCTCCTAACACCCCCACCCTACTCCCCTCTAACCTCGCTCTCTACCTACCTCCCACACTGGTATCACAAGCGCACACACACACACACACACACACACACACACACACACACACACACACACACACACACACATGGATTGGGTTACGTGGACCCAATCGGGACAGATATTGGGCCCACCACTAATCAAATCCCGTGGGTCGACTACAACACAACCTTACCGTGTAATGCTTACTTACAAGCCCTTAACCAACAATCCATTTCAAAATATTGACTAAATAAACTAAAGTAAAAAATACATAAAATAACAATAACAAGGCTATATACAGGGGACACCGGTACAGAGTGTGTCACAAGGGGGGTCTAGGGATATTCACTCACTTTCAGTTTGATGAATGAAATCAATAAAAAGTAACCTTGAGAAATCTGGGGCTGATGAACGGACACACACACACACACACACACACACACACACACACACACACACACACACACGTACCTGCAGAGAGAAGGCTCGTAGGGCAGGTATTGGGATGAGGGCTGCCATGAAAAAGGCAGTGACGTTACTGATGGAGGTGAGAGCTACACTTGCTCCTGTCCTCTTCAAACACTCCCCTGTACGGTCCTACATCACGCAGAGAGAGAGAGAGAGAGAAACCCATTAGAATCCCCAACCTGTTCAGAGAGTCGGCTACAAAACCCAACGCATTGCAAGAGGATACATGGTGACACGATTGGTATGACAACAGGATATATGAAAAATAATGGGGGGGGGGTAAGAGGTATCAACAGCTGCAAAAAAAATCATGGTACGTTCCAACTTCCAACTTGATCTAAAGGCAAATGTTTGAGTCGGTGAAGATATCTGACAGGGTGATTAACAGCTTTTGACATTGACATTGATTTGGTGAAATGTCTCCATCTTCTGCCTCGGGTGATTAGGAGTGGAATACGGCACTCTGCTTATCTCTCCATGACACCTCAATAAGCCCCAGATTAGGAAGAATGCACGCGGCTTGTGTGGCTTTTTAGAGGGACAGAGAGCGCTTTCTACACACACTAACGTGAAACTCCCCCCCCAAAATACACTTATCTCACTTAACTGCCACAGGCACAAAACCCTATTCATCATGTCTTACCCGTATCTGCTCCAAATGGATCTACACACACACACACACACACACACACACACACACACACACACACACACATACACACACACACATACATACACACACACCCCTCAGAGGGTTTGCTGGCGTGTGTTTGTGTGTGCGTGTGTGTGTGTGTGTGTGTGTGTGTGTGTGCGCGTGTGTGTGTGTGTGTGTGTGTGTGTGTGTGTGTGTGTGTGTGTGTGTGTGTGTGTGTGTGTGTGTGTGTGTGTGTGTGTGTGTGAAGTGTTGAGGACGTGCAGGACCACACACAGAGCTGGTGAGTGTGTGTCAGACAGAAGAGATCAGGTTCCGTTTACGTCTCATCTCCACCACATAAAGGAAACCGGGGGATGGAGGGATGGAGGGATGGAGGGAGGAGAGGTGCGTGGGGGAAAACAAAAACAAGCAAATACATGTCTGTGTTTTCCCTTTCGCATGCTGGAGACGGAAAATAATCCTCTCCACATGCACACACACACACACAGACACACACACACACACATTTGTTTTGCTATCCTTATGGGGACCAAAAAATTGATTTTCACTCAAAATCCTATTTTCCCTAACCCCTAACATTACCCTAACACTAACTCCTAACTCTAGAAGTATCCTTATCCCTTAACCTAACTCCTAACTCTAGAAGTATCCTTATCCCTTAACCTAACTCCTAACTCTAGAAGTATCCTTATCCCTTAACCTAACTCCTAACTCTAGAAGTATCCTTATCCCTTAACCTAACTCCTAACTCTAGAAGTATCCTTATCCCTTAACTTAACTCCTAACTCTAGAAGTATCCTTATCCCTTAACCTAACTCCTAACTCTAGAAGTATCCTTATCCCTTAACCTAACTCCTAACTCTAGAAGTATCCTTATCCCTTAACTTAACTCCTAACTCTAGAAGTATCCTTATCCCTTAACCTAACTCCTAACTCTAGAAGTATCCTTATCCCTTAACCTAACTCCTAACTCTAGAAGTATCCTTATCCCTTAACCTAACTCCTAACTCTAGAAGTATCCTTATCCCTTAACCTAACTCCTAACTCTAGAAGTATCCTTATCCCTTAACCTAACTCCTAACTCTAGAAGTATCCTTATCCCTTAACTTAACTCCTAACTCTAGAAGTATCCTTATCCCTTAACCTAACTCCTAACTCTAGAAGTATCCTTATCTCTTAACCTAACTCCTAACTCTAGAAGTATCCTTATCCCTTAACCTAACTCCTATACTCCTATGCCTAAAATAACCTGTTTCCTTGTGGGGGCCGACGAAATGTCCCCACTTGTCTGAATTGTCCTTGTTTTACTATCCTTGTGAGGACTTCTGGTCCCGACAAGGATAGTAAAAACAAACACACACACACACACAGAAACAAACACACACACACCAAAGTTAAACCCAGCAAAAGCCTCTCTCTTCTTGCCTGCTAGTAAAACCTATTCTTGTTTTTTGACTATACAAAGGTTCTGTTCACTTGTTCCAGATATCTGCACACATTCACAGGAGTCCCGATCCCTTGCAGCGGTGTATATACCGAATGCTTCTATCTTCCTTTGAATGTCTGGCTGTGTGTGTGTGTGTGTGTGTGTGTGTGTGTGTGTGTGTGTGTGTGTGTGTGTGTGTGTGTGTGTGTGTGTGTGTGTGTGTGTGCGTGTGTGTGTGTGTGTTTGTGTGTGTGTCTGTGTCTCTGTGTCTGTGTCTCTGTCTCTGTGTCTGTGTCTCTGTCTGTGTGTGTGTGCGTGTGTTGATGTTGCACCACAGGCGGAGACAGGCTCACACACATTCTTCTAGGTGAGTGATAAGAGGAGGGGGAGACAGAGAGAGGGAGAGAGGGAAGGGGTGGGGGGGTGGGGGGGGGCTGTTCAATCTTCCCCTCTTATCAAGGGCACATTTAGACCTGGGAAACTCACCTGGCCCCATATTTTTTTTTAAGTCTCAGAGTGCTGAGCCAGGGTCAGGAATCCCCCTGTTCATATAATCATATTAATTTTGATCTAAATAAGGCATAGCTGGTCCTAGATCAGCTCTCCTACTCTGAGATGGTGCTTCAGTGCAGGCTGGGAATAAAGGAGTCCCGCCCCTATGTGATCAATCACTCAATCAATCACTCAATCACTCACTCACTCACTTACTCACTCACTCACTAACTCACTCAATCAATCAATCAATCAATCAATCACTCACTGTATTTAGAAAGCCCTTCTTACATCAGCTGATGTCACAAAGTGCTGTACAGAAACCCAGTGCGGTGTGGAAGCATAGTGTTGCTGTGGAAGCATAGTGTTGCTGCTGTGGAAGCATAGTGTTGCTGCTGTGGAAGCATAGTGTTTTTGCTGTGGAAGCATAGTGTTGCTGTTTTGGCTGCATAGTGTTGCTGCTGTGGAAGCATAGTGTTGCTGCTGTGGAAGCATAGTGTTGTTGCTGTGGAAGCATAGTGTTGCTGCTGTGGAAGCATAGTGTTGCTGCTGTGGAAGCATAGTGTTGTTGCTGTGGAAGCATAGTGTTGCTGCTGTGGAAGCATAGTGTTGCTGCTGTGGAAGCATAGTGTTGCTGCTGGGGAAGCATAGTGTTGCTGCTGTGGAAGCATAGTGTTGCTGCTGTGGAAGCATAGTGTTGCTGCTGGGGAAGCATAGTGTTGCTGCTGTGGAAGCATAGTGTTGCTGCTGTGGAAGCATAGTGTTG
>NC_143027.1:37117500-37165000 GCF_057628025.1 Oncorhynchus mykiss | reverse complement strand
CACCCACAGCTCCACATTCATAAAACACGACACTCACACATAAACAAACCGTCCTTCACAGACCAACCCACAAACTGTAATACATCTCCCATGTATACACTCAACTCTCTAGGTTAGGGAGCCAGCTCCCATAGAAATAGCTTTCGCCTCTCACTGTCAAACAGTTCCTCCCCTAGCCCGGCTAAAAAAGTGTTTCTCAACGTTGACAGGGAGAATGGATGGCCTCCATTACGCCTGGCTACAAACACATTCCGCCCGGATGAAGGGGCAGTAAATTATACGGGTAGAGCAGCTAGCAAGGCCTCAGCAGAGCCAAGAACTCCCCCGCCCTCTCTCCTCCCTCTCTCCTTCTCTCCTTCTTATTCCCCTCTCTCTCTCCCTTCCTTCTATCTCTCTCTCTCTCTCTCTCTCTCTCTCTCTCTCTCTCTCTCTCTCTCTCTCTCTCTCTCTCTCTCTCTCTCTCTCTCTCTCGCTCGAAAGGGGTCAGCCCGGACAGGTTGTGAGACACAGTGAATCACTGTGGCACAATCAACGGCCCACACCTAGTGTCATCATCGTCACTTCAGAGAATGGACAGGGGGTGATAACACCAACTAACTTTAGTCTCAGGAAAGGAGGGTTACAGTACTGAGTCCAATGTCAACACCATGTTCTGTCACACTCACCATGTCACACACACTCACACACAGTATAACATGATACAAATATGTTGCCTGTCTATTAGAGGTATTGCAGATACGACATTGTTGTGTGCAAATGTCCTATATGTCGAAGCCATGGATCATCATGTGAGTAAATCATTACATAGAGAACTGTCAGGACAACAAGTCAGCCAACACAATGTTCTCACAGTAAAGCTGGTTCTTTACTGTCACTCACTCCACCCCCTCTCAACCCCTGGAGCACGTAGATGGGGATCTAGGCTGCCCTCACGGCTGTAAATAGAAAAACACCAGTTGGAAAAACCCTTTGTGTGTCTGCTCTCCTCTTCTCTTGTAAAAAATGTTCCGCCCGTTTGTCCCTTTCTTGTTCTTTCATGCCTCTTGGAAATTCCTGAGAGGATATGGTCTTTATCTGGATGAGGCATCAGCTCAGCTCATCCCCTCGCTCTATATGGTGTGTGTGTGTTTGTGTATGTGCGTCTGCATGTGTGCCTGTGTGTGTGTGCATGCGCGGTACGTGTGTGTGTCTCTTACTCCAAAAGGGACAGACTGGCCCCTCCAGGCCCCACCCCGTCCCACCCTACCCCCGGCCCCCCTCCCGAAGAGCAGCGAGCCAGCCAGGCCAGCTGCTGGGTGATGAGATGGAGTAGGCCCTGGTGACAGGTCACATTATATGTGGGCGCTGACAGGTGTAATGGGGTCAACCACGCTGTCAGGGCTCCGGAGTGCATGGGCACGTGTTTGACACACACGTGCGCACGCACGCACGGACACAAGCATTTTTCTCATGCTTGGTGCTGACAATAAACTGTCACTCTGGCTGTGAACTACAGTAGTACTCAATCATCACGTTAATGCTTCTCATGAGAGATAACATCAGTAAAATTACTAATTCAAACATTCATGCTTGTCCTCCCATGGCCTTGCTTGAAAATGGAGTACAGTAGTGAGTATCTACAAAACTTTCCATTCTATATGGCAGCGTCCCAAAAGGCACCCTATTCTCTACATAGTGGACGACTTGTGACCAGAGCCCCATGGCCAAAAGTAGTGCACTATAAAGGGAATAGAGTGCCATTTGGGACACAACCAATGTAAAACTCCTGCTGTGTCGACCCCACAGTAGAAGTGGGTTACTTCAACAGGAAGTGTATAGCAGGGCTTCCTGTCTCTGGGTCTCTGAAGTCTCTCCAGTAGGAAAATCTATGGTCATCTCGCAGGAAGCTCCCAGTCAATATTTCCACCAGTGACATCCTCCTAGTCACTGGTGTATAGACATCCACAGATCCCCTCCGCTGAGGAATGGCTTCCCTATCCCTAAAGCACAATAATAAGACAATAGGACTTCTTATGTTGTCATCAAGTAGAAACCATGAAGGCAGTGGAAAGGTTCCTTTTAAACATAGTTCATTATGTTTAAGGGAAGCATTGAAATGAATACGTTGTCAGGAATCAAGGTAAGACCTAGATGCAGACTGTCGAAGTAACATTGTTTATTGTGGTAACAGGGGCAGGCAAAGACAGGTCAAGGCAGGCAGGGGTCGAAAATCCAGGGTAAGGAAAAGGTACAGGACGGCAGGCAGGGTCAGGGACAGGGACAGGTAGAGTACAGTAATCCAGAGGTGGAGCAAAGGTACAGGATGGCAGGCAGACTAAGGGTCAGGCAGAAGGGTCAGGGGGGGGTACAGGGTCAGGACAGGCAAAGGTGAAAAACCAGGAGGACGAGGAAAGAGAGGCTGGGAAACAATAGGAGCTGACAGAACAAGACGATAGGAGCTTGAACGAACAAGACGAACTGGCAACAAACAGACAACGAGCACATGTATAGATACACAGGGGATAATAGGGAAGATGGGCGACATCTGGAGGGGGGTGGAGACAAGCACAAGGACAGGTGAAACAGATAAGAGCGTGACAGTAAGAGCGTTACACGGGGGGAGGAAAGGGCCTAGAAACAGGGGCAGACAGACTGTCACGCCCTGGCCATAGAGAGGCTTTTATTCTCTATTTTGGTTAGGCCAGAGTGTGACTAGGGTGGGCATTCTATGTTCTTTTTTCTATGTTTTTGTATTTCTTTGTTTTTGGCCGGGTATGGTTCTCAATCAGGGACAGCTATTTATCGTTGTCTCTGATTGGGAACCATACTTAGCTCTTGCCCACATGGATTTTGTGGGTAGTTGTTTTCTGTATTGTTAGTTTCCTTACAGAACTGTTCGTTTCCTCTTTGTTATTTTTTGTTCTAGTGTTCTGATTTTAATAAAATATCATGAACACGTCTCACGCTGCACTTTGGTCCAGTCATTCACAGGAGGAGGATCGTTACACAGACATGGTTTTGACTTCAGACAGAAAAGGTAGGAAAAATACAGAGGGATACGGGGCAACAGAGGATGAACATCAGAGGAGCTAATGTTCTTGGAGTGCGGGGGGGGAGGTCCTAGTACTCTGCGGAGCTGGAGGAGAGGTCCGGGGCAATTTCCAAGACCCCAGGAAGACGTCCAGGGGCAGGCAGAGCTGACTTCAGGCAATGAGTGTAGCAGGATGGGCTCCAGCCCACAATGGCATCAGTAGCCAAGTCAATGGAGGGATTGTGTCGCTGGAGCCAAGAGAATCCTAATACTACGGGAGCCTGTGGAGACTCAACCAGCAGGAATTGGATAGCCTCGCTGTGGTTCCCCGACACTCATAGGCTTACGGGAGCGGTCTGGTGGGTGACCCAGCCTATAGAGTGCCCGGCCAGTGTTCTAACACCCATGGGAATGGAGATGGGCTGAGTGGGGATGCCTAGCTCGGATGCCAGGGTAACGTCCATGAGACTCACATCGGCCCCCGAGTTGATAAGTACCTGGAGACACTTGGACTGGTCGCCCCACAGCAGGATGGCATAGAGAGGGGGTTGAGTAAGGGGAGAATAACAATTATCTTTCAGACCCACCAGTGTACTCACTCCAATGAATGAGCTAGGTCTCTTGAAGTGACAACTAGAAACAAAATGACCGGCAGTACCGCAATACATACAACTCTGGATCTCAAGTCTGCATACACGTTCGGCTGGAGACAGCCTAGCCCTGCCGAGCTCCATCGCGGTAAGAGGTGAATCGGCAGTCTCCGGAGGCTCTTAGAGGGACTCCGGTAAGGACGAATCCTTTCAGGGACGTCCAGAAATTATCAGCTGCAAGGGAGGGATCCCTGAGTGAGCGATTGGGACGAGAATCAAGCTTCTTCTCCCTCCTACGTTCCCGTAGCCGACCATCGATCCGGATGGTTAAAGTGATGAGTGAGTCGAGATTCGTTGGTAGTTCTCGGGCTGCCAGCTCATCCTTTACCTCCTCCGATAATCCATGCAGGAACGTGTCGAACAGCACCTCTGGGTTCCAGGTACCCTCCGCTGCTAGCGTGCGGAACTCCTCCGCATAGTCTGCCACGTTGAGGGTGTCCTGCCGAAGCTGGAGTAACTTCTGGGCAGCCTCTCTCCCGTACACCGGAGCCTCGAACACCTTTCTCACCTCTGACCACGAATCCCTCCAGAATGAAGCAGATGGCGGACTGTTGCTCCCACACCGCCGTGGCCCAGGCGAGTGCCCACCCGGACATCAGCGTAATAATATATGCTATCTTCGAGCGGTCCGAGGGTAATAAAAAAGGCTGCAGCTCGAAAACGAGGGAGCACTGGGAGAGAAAGGCCCGGCAGGTTCTGGAATCTTCATCATAGAGCTCCGGGGGAGGTTAACGGGGTTCCCAGGAAACCTGGGTGACGGCGCTGCTACCAGCCAGGTTACAGAGGGGCTGGGAGGTTACTATTGTCGTTGGCTGTCTAGAAGGCAACCCACAGACTTGCTCCCGCAAAATGTCGAATGCTTGGTCGTGACGTTCGGCCGTGGCCTGGAACCCCTCCATCATACTGCGAAGCAACTCCTCGTGCCTACCAATGGTGTTTCCTTGGAAGAGATGGTATGGCAGAGCTGGTCCAACTCTGCTGGGTCAGTCATGGCCAGTTTGTCCTGTCAGGAATCAAGGTAAGACCCAGATGCAGACTGTCGAAGTAACAATGTTTATTGTGGCGACAGGGGCAGGCAAAGACAGGTCAAGGCAGGCAGGGGTCGAAAATCCAGGGTAAGGAAAAGGTACAGGACGGCAGGCAGACTCAGGGTCAGGGACAGGTAGAGTACAGTAATCCAGAGGTGGAGCAAAGGTACAGAACGGCAGGCAGGCTCAGGCAGAGAGGTCAGGCGGGTGGGTACAGGGTCAGGACAGGCAAAGTTGAAAAACCAGGAGGACGAGGAAAGAGAGGCTGGGAAACGATAGGCGCTGACAGGAAAAACGCTGGTTAGCTTGAACGAACAAGGCGAACAGACAGAGAACACAGGTATAAATACACAGGGGATAATAGGGAAGATGGGCGACACCTGGAGGGGGGTGGAGACAAGCACAAGGACAGGTGAAACAGATCAGGGCGTGATACATTTGACCGGGTAAAGACACTGTATGTAGCTATGCCTATTTGTAGTCAAATGAATGTTCAAGCAAGATGACTAACTTTCTTGTACCCTGCCCTTCAGCATGAGTGTGAATATCTGGTCAGTATTTATGTTGGTCTATGTGTGTTTATAGATCACATCGCACTCATGTGTCCCCACCCCATGTGTATCCCTGTCCCAGTACACTGTGTCTCCTCTCAGTGGTGGCCAAGACTGTGGGATGCGTCTCAAATTGTACCCTATTCCCTGTATGCCCTGGGCTAAAGTAGTCCACTATTGAGGGTATATTGTGCTATGTGGGACAAACTGTGTCCTCTCCTTACGTCCCCTGGCGCCTCGTTCCCCTGCCTGGTCACAGCAGCCTGTCCTGTCACCGCCACCCGCCCGTTTAGCCCCTCTTCATTAATCAGGCTGTAAATGAAGTCGCAGGTTTATTAGTAAAACTATCTCATCCTCTCTTCAGCACAGCCTGCCTGGCCCTGCAGCATGCTGAGACACAGGGTGCACCCCAAAATGCACCTTATACCCTATACAGAGCACTACCAAAAGTACTGCACTATATAGGGAATAGGGTGCCATTTGGGACATACCTACACAGCTCCAAGTCCTCTAGCCTCCAGTCTGCTGAAAAATCTAAGCTAAGCTACATTACGGTTACACACACCACCCACCATGTCTATCAGCCCACTGCTCCCTGCTCTGGTCTCCATTCCCAAGGATGCTACTGCAAAGCCTTATACACGCTAGGAGCTTAGCTGTTCCATTAGGGGGTGTAGAGAAGTATTCCTCTAAAATTAATTTTGGCTGAAAATATGTTAAATATCCCTGTAACTGGGTTCATATTACAGCCCAAATCAGGGTTGGTGTGTGCATACTTGTGTGTGTATACGTGCATGTGTGTGTGTAGATGTAACTGTACCATGCTGTCTGGGTGAGAGGTGTTGACCCTGATTGCGTGTGACTGTCTGATCCCTGTTGAAACTGTCTCTGCTGTCTCTGCTGTCTTCCTAGGCCCTCCAGGCCCTCAGCAGACCCTCTTTCCCTCTCCTTTTCTCTCTCCCTCTCTTTAACTCTCGCTCTCCTTCTTTCTCTAGTTCTCCTTCCCCTTTCTTCTTTTCCCCATTCTCCCCCAGTCCAATAAGTCCCTCTCTTTCTCTCCTTGTTTCACCCCCTCATTCGATGTCTCCTTCTGTCTCTTTCTCTCTCTCCATCTCCATCTTTATGTCCCTCTTTCTCTCATTCTCTCTTGCTTCTTACCCGTTTCTCTCTGTATTTGCCTCTCTCTCTCGCCCTATCTCTCTCTCCCTCTCAGTCACTCACACAGTAACTCTGATCCTACCCCCTCCAGCCACCATTTTACATGCTCACAATGATGACAGCCCAGTCAACATCCCCCTGCTCACATGACATTTTAATCTTGCTGGTTGTGTTGTGCTATCACTAATGACCACACACACACACACACACACACACACACACACACACACACACACACACACACACACACACACACACACACACACACACACACACACACACACAGCACGCGCATGGTATGGGGGGGATAAAGCGCTGAGGTATTTGGTTATGTCAGTCTGATGTGCAGAGCAGCGTTTCAGCATGCCATGCAGGATTATATCAAACAGCTATAGTCCTCCTCTATGGAGGTCTCCATACAACACACACACTCTGTCCTGCAGGTAATTACAACCTGAATGACTTCCATCACACACATACCACATGACCCCAAATATTGATAAAGAGGTTCAAAGCTTTACTCTTACCAGACCTGGGGCTATTCAACTCTACTGAAGCAGAAAAGTATGTCAGCTATTGATGGTCTTGTTCATGTTCTGTTATTTCATTTCTAACATACACTATGCATAATGCTCATGACAATGGGTACATGCACGCACGCACACACGCACACACACACACACACACACACACACACACACACACACACACACACACACACACACACACACACACACACACACACACACACACACACACACACACACACACACACACACACACACACACACACACACACACACACAGAAGGTGTAAAATTCATCAGTAACTAAGTAACACGTCACTTTGAGTTCACATGACAGGCAGCCAAGTCTTAATGTGAGGCCTGTCTTTCATTCTCCCCAGATCATCTCTCTCTCTCTTTCTCTCATTCTCACTCACTCTTTCTCCAATCTTTCTGTCTGTCTGTCTCTGGCTCAATCTGGGAGTCTTTCCGGTCGGTCTGTCACAGTTTGCCAGAGGACAGGGCGGGCGGACAGGCTTTAATTAAACTATGTTAGTGTGTGTGAGTGTGCGTGCGTGTGCACTTGTGTGCCTCCTAGCTCAGAGAGAAATCATATCTCCCCTGACAGACTGTCCCATCCTGGCTTCTTCATCCTGACAGCCTCCATGATGGTTACCATTCACATCTCTTCTCACATTACCTCATCATAGGTACTTGTAAGGCCAGTTCCCTAGAAGCCTATTCCTGGACAAAAAAAGTATACATTGAGGATGTATATTTAGTCCAGAGTAGGCTTACTCTGTCCCACAGTCTACAGTATGGAAGATAATTTGATTTAGAAACAAAACAGAAGGTATTTAAATCATATCTAAGAATTATGTAAAGGACTAATGTTATCCTATCACTGACAGCTGACAGGAAGTTAGATAAATGAATGTAGGGAAATGACAAACAGTGATGAATCAATGATTAAAAAACATGACATGAACATGTTGTAGAAGGATAGAGAAAAGAGAAAGAGTGGGAATGAGAGAGAGAGAGGGAGAGAAGAGAGAGAGAGAGGGGAGAGAGGGGAGAAAGAGAGGAGAGAGAGAGGGGAGAGAAAGAGAGAGAGAGAGAGCGAGAGAGAGAGAGAGAGAGGGGGGGGGGGAGAAAGAGAATGAGAGAGGGGAAGGAAAGGCAGCTACACACAAAGCGGGACCTAGTAATTAAAAAAGCTGAGACAAGGCTTTCCCTGTAAGGTGGCCCCCCTCCCTCTCTCACTCTCTCCCTTGCTCCCTCTCCCTGTTTTCTTCCAACAACAGAGCGTCACATTTTTAATCATATTGAAATTATTTATTTAAACGTCAGAGAAGTGTCACCTCACTTCCTTTCATTTCTCAAAATGTTTGTGTTTTTTCTGGATGATAAATGCATTTTCAGACAACCCCAATATGACAAATGAACTCTGGATTATAAGAGCCAGATGTTCCAGAGATGGAAACTGCCTTTACGCCCCCCTCTTTTTCTCTCTCCATCTCTTTCTCTCTCCATCTCTCTCTCCCTCTCTTTCTCTCTCCCTCTCTTTCTCTTTCCATCTCTTTCTCTCTCCCTCCCTCTCTCCATCTTTCTCTCTCCCTCCCTCTCTCCATCTTTCTCTCTCCCTCCCTCTCTCAATCTCTCTCTCTCCCCCTCCCTCTATCTCCCTCCCCCAGGCTCTTCACTGTATAACTCTCCTATTCCTATGGCTTATTCACAAGGTTTTATTTCACCGTGTTCATTTTGGTCTTCTCTTCCCTAGAAGTGTGAGCTGTCATGTAGACTTCCAATATACATTTCTACACCTGTCCATAAATCATGTGTGAAGTTTTAACCCACACATGCCCTCTGTTTAGGTTTGCCTCTCTCCGTCACTCACCACCTCACGCTAATTTATTCTCTTCATTCCTCCATCCAACTCAATCGCTCCAACCATGATAGATTTCAATCCAACATTCACCTTTAATATGCAGCACATGAGCGAATGCCCAGAAAAGAGTAACCAAACACTAAAGCTAACAAACACAAAAAGGCAGCTTTCCACTCAAAAAGATCGTTGTGCTTTCAAACAGTCAACATTGACTTGCTTTTTTTCCAGCCTTAATTCTATTACCACTTTTAGCTTTCTGTCATACTTTATTTCCTCATAAAACCTTAATTTACAGATTAGGAATCGATAGAAAAATTGGAATTCTGTGCTCCCCACTTCATTATAACTGCTGTAGGAGCGTGAGTGAGAAATTGTTGTCCCTTCAGAAATGCCTTGAAAAAGCAAAGGGCCCTGCAGCAAGGCTGCCTGTGTGCCGCGCTGACACTTTGACAGTTTGCCATGACTGACGTCTGATCTGTACAAATTTCAGGACTAATAAATCTACCTGTCAGAGAGGGAGACTTGAAAGGGCCGCAGCCCCGCGGCACAGCTTTAACACAACTTGTGTTGATGAAATTCTGTAGGCTGGAGAATTATAGCTGTCAGAAAAACGCCCACATCAAACCTGAAGGCTTGGCGTTCTTTCTTTTCCCCCCTTTTTCTCCTCTGCTCTCTCAACACTCATATATTGCTCACTTGCCCCTCCCTCCCTTCCCTCACTCCCTCCCTCCCTCCAGCCTTCTCTATTTTCCTTCCTTCTGTTCCTTCTCAGAGCTGGGAAATGAAACATAGACTTCTTTCATGCTTTGGTAACTATTATTACATCACTTTGACACCCTCCATCCCCCCTCCCATCAACATTTCCACTCATCCACTGTGGCTACTCTTCCTGTTCTTTCATCATACACTCTTACAAACAGAAAAAGGACAATATTACACAGACAATAAGTCATAAAGGCTGGTGGTTGTGACATGGCTGCTATCCTTCTCTTACGAGCGCTGGCATTGGTCCACGGTGGGAGGAGGTGTGCTCCCATTGGCTGACCTGTCTCTGGGTATCAGTCACCAGTCAGGGTTAAGCGGGGTGGAAGGCGGGAACGTGCCACATGATTTCACAAGGAGGGGAACTTTATGTGTATGATTTTAATACCAAAAGGCTCATGAATCAACTAGGACTTCAACCCCTCACCCCTTCCCCCCTCCCTACACTGCTCTCCTTCTGCACAGCGCCTGGATTTAGATTTATTCTTGTTTATCTTTATTTTTGGAGAGCGTTCCGTGTCCGCATCTCCTTTAAACTCAGCAGAGGTATCTTGTGGGCCATAACTCGATTGTGTTTGGACACTACTTTACCGGTGCTCATTTTCCTGTAAACCATTGAAGGGGGGGGGGGGGGGATCATATTTGCATTCTTCAAAGGCCGGTGTTAAAAGTTCATAGGTGTCTATGTAAAGAATGGGGGCCTGGCCTCTCCATTTAAATGTCAAAAGACACACACATTTTTGCATTTGCCTAGAAAGACCTGGCTGAGTGATCAGTCATTGACAGGCACCACAGAGGATCTGCCAACACAACACTCTGTTTTATCATTCAAATGCTACACAATAAATGGAGAAACCCATTGGCAATTGATTTGATTTATGACTGAACGATGGATGCAGTATATCACTGTTTCACACCAACGTCTATTGCAGCTGGGGACTAGGGAATAGAAGCACATAAAAATACATGATAAAATACGACTGGGTTGAATTACTGTACGTCACCAAGACTCAAATACCCAAGTACTATGTCTGCAATAGTTCCATCACATCATCAAATGCACAAGTCTTCCTTCCTTCCTTCCTATCATCACCACACCAGTCTTAGATCAGAGATGAGTGACTAAGCAGCTGAGACAGCACAACCCATTCTGCATGTATTAACCCCACCTTGCTTAAACATCATCAGCATCCATTTACACTATACAACCTCAAACAACCAACACTGTGCCAATCCATCAGCCAGCTTGTCAGTCATAGTGTCTGTGGTGGGAATCAGCCTGCCCCTGACTGACAGGCTCTGTGATCTCTCAAGAGCTGCTGGGTAGACAAAAAGGCCCTGGATGCAGTAGTAATTGGTATGATAAAGACGCCCCACTTAAAGCAGCACTGTCAGTCAATGAGTCTGTGACTAATGAATCAATAGGAACACAAGCAGCCACGCCAGTTAGCCACAGGACATGAGAAAGAAGTTATACTATAAGGGGTTTAAACAGTAACTAGTCAGTAACCATTCACAGGCCTTGATCAAGTTTAGTCTCCCATGATGATTGGTGGATGAAAGCTGGACTGTCTAAACTAACAAACAGGCTCCAGGCCTGAGGTTCCTTCACCTCTCTCTCACCCCTCTCCCCGTAACCGTGCCCTGACCCACCACGATCTCTGCGGAGGTCAGCCGAATCGCTCCCTTGCCCCCGTTACTCACTCACACGCACTCGTGCACATACACAGACACCTGTTTCTCATTTCTCACTTTTCACTTACAATCTGTGGCGTGGGTGGGATGGTATCTGTCTGTTGGAGCGCGTGGTAGAGAGACCGGGTGGAGAGAGGAGACAGAGAGCTCTGTAGCTAACTTGAAACAAATTTGAATTACTGTCCAGTGCGATCTAGTGTAAGCCACGTTGAATTGTCTTTGAAATGCAGATACAGTACAGTATTGTGTTCCTCAACAGCTAGTGAACTGAAGCTTACTTACTTTACATTGTGTATTTCAACTGACAAAATGTTTGTCTTGACATTTGTCTTTTCAAACTTTTGCGTAAGTAGAGAACGAGACATCATAACCGACTATCCCTCAACTTTTAAACTGTTAGCTAAGATTCTTTGTAAACAATTTAACAACAGACTTTCAGCATGCTTATAGAGAAGTGCACTCTACATGTACTGCTTGGACACAAATGATTTCAGCGCAGCCTTTGATATTGTTGACCATAACCTGTTGTTGAGAAAGTGTATGTGTTACCGAGTTTCAACCTCTCCCATATCGTGGATTTCAGAGCAATCTATAGAATAGAACACAGAGGGCTTTCTTTCTTTCTCTCTCGGAGTACCTGAGCCCCAGGACCATGCTTCAGGACCACCTGGCTTGATGACTCCTTGCTGTCCCCAGTCCACCTGGCCGTGCTGCTGCTACAGTCTCAACTGTTCTGCCTGCGGCTATGGAACCCTGACCTGTTCACCGGACTTGCTACATGTCCCAGACCTGCTGTTTTCAACTCTCTAGAGGCAGCAGGAGCAGTAGAGATACTCTTAATGATCGGCTATGAAAAGCCAACTGACATTTACTCCTGGGCTGGGCTGTTGTACCCTTGACAGCCACTGTGATTATTATTATTTGACCCTGCTGGTCATCTATGAACATTTGAACATCTTGGCCATGTTCTGTTATAATCTCCACCCGGCACAGCCAGAAGAGGACTAGCCACCCCTCATAGCCTGGTTCCTCTCTAGGTTTCTTCCTAGGTTCTTGCCTTTCTAGGGAGTTTTTCCTAGCGACTGTGCTTCTACACCTGCATTGCTTACTGTTCAGGGTTTTAGGCTGGGTTTCTGTACAGCACTTTGTGACATCAGTTGACGTAAAAAGGGATTTATAAATACATTTGATTTTATTTGATTAATGGAAGCTCTCTAATGTTAAACATGTAAAAAGTGATGTATCTCAGGGCAGCTCTCTTGGCCCTCTACTCTTTTCAATGGCCTGCTACTGGCATTATTAAACAAAGTCTGTGTGTCCATACATGCTGATGATTCAACCCTATATGGACCAGCAACCACAGCTAATGAAATCACTGCAACCCTAAACAAATATTTGCAGTCAGATTTATAATGGGTCTAAACCTAAGCATTGTATTTGGTACAATTCATTCCCTAAGTTCTAGACCCCAGTGGAATCTGGTAAGGAATGCCGTGGCTGTTGAACAAGTTGAAGAGTCTAAATTAATTGGTGTTACCATAGATTGTAAACAGTAACGGCCAAAACATAGAGATTCAATAGTTGTAAAGATGGGGAGAGTCCTGTCCGCTTTTTTGATACCACACTCCACAAAGCAAGTCCTGCAGGGTCTAGTTTTAACTTATCTTGATTATTATCTAGTCATATGGTTGAGTGCTGCAAAGAAGGACCTAGTTAAACTGCTCTTGGCCCAGAATAGAGCGGCATGACTTGCTCTTCACTGCATGCCAGTTTCTCTTGGCTAAGAGCTGAGGAAAGACTGATTGCATTACTTCTTTTTTTACAAAAAACATTAAAGTGTTGGAAATTCCAAATTGTTTGCATAGTCAATTTACACACAGCACTGACACACACACTTACTTCACCAGGCATGCCACCAGGGGTCTTTTCACAGTCCCCAGGTCCAGAACAAATGAAAGGAAATGTACAGTTTCAGTTTATACAGAGCCATGAGTGCATGGCACTCACCTTACATCTCATATAGTGCAAGTGAACAGCAAACCTGGTTAAAAAAAACAAATAAAGCGCACCTCATGGCACAACACTTCTCCCCCATGTGACCTACTTTTTGTGTGTATGTATGACATGTATGTGTAACTGATAGACACTATACAGTGGGTCAGAAGTTTACACACACTCAATTAGCATTTCGTAGCATTGCCTTTAGATTGCTGAACTTGGTAGCCTTCCACAAGCTTCCCACAATAAGTTGGGTGAATTTTGGCCCATTCCTCCTGACAGAGCTGGTGTAACCGAGTCAGGTTTGGGGGCCTCCTTGCTCGCACACGCTTTTTCAATTCTGCACACAAATTTTCTATGGGATTGAGGTCAAGGCTTTGTGATGTCCACTCCAATACCTTGACTTTGTTGTCCTTGGAAGTATTTTTGAGGTCATTGTCCATTTGGAAGACCCATTTGCGATCAAGCTTTAACTTCTGATGTCTTGAGATGTCAAATCAAATCAAATCAAATGTATTTGTCACATACACATGGTTAGCAGATGTTAATGCGAGTGTAGCGAAATGCTTGTGCTTCTAGTTCTGACAATGCAGTAATAACCAACAAGTAATCTAACCTAACAATTCCAAAACTCTACCTTATTCACACAAGTGTAAAGGGATAAAGAATATGTACATAAAGATATGAATGAGTGATGGTACAGAACGGCATAGGCAAGATGCAGTAGATGGTATCGAGTACAGTATATACATATGAGATGAGTAATGTAGGGTATGTAAACGAAGTGGCATAGTTTAAAGTGGCTAGTGATACATGTATTACATAAAGATGCAGTAGATGATATAGAGTACAGTATATACATATACGTATGAGATAGATAATGTAGGGTATGTAAACATTATATTAAGTAGCATTGTTTAAAGTGGCTAGTGATATATTTTACATCAATTTCCGTCAATTCCCATTATTAAAGTGGCTGGAGTTGAGTCAGTGTGTTGGCAGCAGCCACTCAATGTTAGTGGTGGCTGTTTAACAGTCTGATGGCCTTGAGCTAGAAGCTGTTTTTCAGTCTCTAGGTCCCAGTTTTGATGCACCTGTACTGACCTCGCCTTCTGGATGATAGCGGGGTGAACAGGCAGTGGCTCGGGTGGTTGTTGTCCTTGATGATCTTTATGGCCTTCCTGTGACATGGAGTGGTCTAGGTGTCCTGGAGGGCAGATAGTTTGCCCCCGTCGATGCGTTGTGCAGACCTCACTACCCTCTGGAGAGCCTTACGGTTGTGGGAGGAGCAGTTGCCGTACCAGGCGGTGATACAACCCAACAGGATGCTCTCGATTGTGCATCTGTAGAAGTTTGTGAGTGTTTTTGGTGACAAGCCGAATTTCTTCAGCCTCCTGAGGTTGAAGAGGCGCTTCTGCGCCTTCTTCACAATGCTGTCTGTGTGGGTGGACCAATTCAGTTTGTCTGTGATGTGTACGCCGAGGAACTTAAAACTTACTACCCTCTCCACTACTGTCCCATCGATGTGGATAGGGGGGTGCTCCCTCTGCTGTTTCCTGAAGTCCACAATCATCTCCTTAGTTTTGTTGACGTTAAGTGTGAGGTTATTTTCCTGACACCACACTCCGAGGGCCCTCACCTCCTCCCTGTAGGCCGTCTCGTCGTTGTTGGTAATCAAGCCTACCACTGTAGTGTCGTCCGCAAACTTGATGATTGAGTTGGAGTCGTGCGTGGCTGGGGATGCCGTCTGGGCCTGCAGCCTTGCGAGGGTTAACACGTTTAAATGTTTTACTCACATCGGCTGCAGTGAAGGAGAGTCCGCATGTTTTGGTTGCGGGCCGTGTCAGTGGCACTGTATTGTCTTCAAAGCGGGCAAAAAATATATCCACATCTTTTTCCTCCCTCATGAAGCCATCTATTTTATGAAGTGCACCAGTCCCTCCTGCAGCAAAGCACGCCAAACAGTTTTATTTTTGTTTCATCAGACTAGAGGACATTTCTCCAAAAAGTATGATCTTTGTCCCCATGTGCAGTTGCAAACCGTAGTCTGGCATTTTTATGCCGGTTTTAGAGCAGTGGCTTCTTCTTTGCTGAGGGCCTTTCAGGTTATGTTGATATAGGACTTTTTTTACTTTGGATAAAGATACTTTTCTACCTGCCTCCAGCATCTTCACAAGGTCTTTTTCTGTTGTTCTGGGATTGATTTGCACTTTTCGCACCAAAGTATGTTAATCTCTAGGAGACTGAATGCGTCTCCTTCCTGAGCGGTATGACGGCTGCGTGGTCCCATGGTGTTTATACTTGCAGTCAACTTAGTGGATATAAACTTCTGACCCACTGGAATTATGATACAGTGAATTATAAGTGAAATAATCTGTCTGTAAACAATTGTTGGAAAAATTACTTGTGTCATGCACAAAGTAGATATCCTAACCGACTTGCCAAAACTATAGTTTGTTAACAAGAAATTTGTGGAATGGTTGAAAAACGAGTTTTAATGACTCCAACCTAAGTGTATGTAAACTTCCGACCTCAACTGTAAATGCTAAAACGAGTAATAAAGCATTATACCTAGACTTTAAGTGAACTGTTACCGAAGATTATTTTTCTGCTGAGGTTAGCTGGTCAGTTCAGTGGGTTATAAAACCTCCTAACTGTCCTGTCCTGTCCTAGCTGTCAACCTGTTATGTAGGTTACTGAGTGTCTCCTCTCCAATCCAGATGCCCTCCCGGTGACCTTTCCTTTGTCCCCTCTTCACGAGGCCTTTCTCCTCAGACACCTAACTCTCCCTCCACCTCTCCTGCTGCCCTCTATCCCCTGTGTGTGTGTGTTTGTGCATGTGTGTGTTTGTGTGCGTGTGTGTGTGTGTTTGTGCGTGTGTGTGCGTGTGTGTGTGTGTGTGTGCCCTGGCCCCTTCAGCAGGAGAGCAGGCCAGGGGGGGCCTCCCACACCCTGAAAGAAGAAAAAGACGGACCCCCACGCAGCGTGTAAGGTTCTCTCTCATACATTACACACACATACACGCACACACCTCTGTCGACCCGCCCAGCCCTTCATTCGTTATTCATTATTCATCAGGCAGATCAAAGGGTGGCCCCAGGAGCTGAAAGGACCCTGACAGGTAGGAGTCCATCCTCTGTTTGACAGGCCATTGCTCATCCTCAACTGACACATGCAAGGCAAGGACATACTTTGAAACGTACTCTTTCTCTTTGCATTCTAGTTGTTAGTTGTTACAAAAAAACGTTAACAATGCATGTGTCATGTGGTTGCTTCAGTCTCCTTGTTATCAAACCGCTCTGATCTGGTTTCACTTCTCTGACTTATCTGCTAAATGAAATAAATCAACACATCTGGAGCTAAAATTATTGGAACTTTTAATGTGCCAGAATGGAGACAATGTCTGTCATTAATCTTACAAAAATCAGATAATACCTAGACAGAACCAAACCAAGGTGCTCCCTTTTCAAAAGTTTTCTATCTCAACTATGATTTTTAGAAGGTACATTTAATAAAGAGAGAACAACCAAGAACTGTGCATAAGAAAGCCATCCTCCTGCTAGCTAGCGGAGGTGCAGGCTCATGAGAGAGTTAAGGCTTCAACATGCTTCGGTTTGTCTTGAGACGTCGTAGTCAGTAACTTCCTCAAAATTGTCAGAATTAATCTAAGAAATCAGGTCATTCATTTTGAAGTTTTTGCCATGGAGATCTTAGTCCCGCAATTGTACATCTGGTGCAGTATTTCTCAAGTGAAAGAATGTGCATGAAAATGAGTTTGAGTCTATCGTTGAATGACAATAAACACTGACTTACTGTTGACCAATGACAGACGAAAGGGCGTAGACTGTTTAATATCTATGCATTGTCACTTTTCCCCTACCTACATGTACAAATGACCTCAACTAACCTCTACCCCTGCACATTGACTTGGTACCGGTACCCCCTGTATATAACCTCATTACTGTCATTTTATTGTGTAACTTTTTGAAATGTTTTATTTGTAACTTTAGTTTACTTAGTACAATGTTTTTTTTATACTCTATTTTCTTAAAACTGCATTGTTGTTTAAGGGACTGTAAGCAAGCGTTTCATTTTTTTGACTTCGACTCCCGAACTTCGGCTTGCCTCAAGACAAAATGTAGTGTGTACGAACAGCCGAAAACCAAAACGAACAAAAAATGTAGTGTGTACGAACAGCCGAAGACCAAAACGAACAAAAAATGTCACAAAATGTTGTCATAATATATGCACATACTGTTCCAGAACTGTTTTGGATGGGAAGAATATGGAGGCATTTACTTGTTTTTGGTGGGAGCGGTGTGCCCGCCCCCCCTCCCTGGCCTGGCTGAGGTGACCCTTTCACTGCTTGACTGAGCGCCTCTCCTCCCTCATCTCCCCTCCTCCTCTCCTCTCCTGCTGCACAGGAGGCATCAATTACTCGGCAGTACCCGTGTCACAGCACTGTAATTAATGGCCTCTCCCCTCCCCTCATGGCCAGCAATCTGCCATGGGGCCTGGCCTCACTGTGAACTGCACAGGAATTCAGCCCTCACACACACACACACACACACACACACACACACACACACACACACACACACACACACACACACACACACACACACACACACACAGGTGCTCATAGAAATACACACACAGGCACATACGCACGCATACAATGAGTGTACAAAACATTAGGAACACCTTCCTAATATTCAGCTGCACCCCCTTTTGCCCTCATAACAGCCTTAATTCAATGGGGCATGGACAACAACGTGTCAAAAGCATTCCACTGGGATGCTGGCCCATGTTGACTCCAATGCTTTCCACAATTGTGTCAAGTTGTCTGGATGTCCTTTGGGTGGAGGATCATTCTTGATAGACATGGGAAACTGTTGAGTGTGAAAAACCCAGCACCGTTGCAGTTCTTGACACACTCAAACCGGTGCGCCTGGCAACTACTACCATACCCCGTCAAAAGGCACTTAAATATTTTGTCTTGCACATTCAACCTCTGAATGACACACATACCCAATCCATGTCCCAATTGTCTCAAGGCTTAAACATCCTTCTTTAACTGGTCTCCTCCCCTTAATCTACACTGATTGAAGTGGATTTAACAAGTGACATCAATAAGGGATCATAGTTTTCACCTAGACTGACCTGGTCAGCCTATGTCATGGAAAGAGCAGGTGTCCTAATGTTTTGTACACACACACACACACACACACACACACACACACACACACACACACACACACACAGCCATGGGTCTTTTCACAAACCCCAGGTCCAGAACAAATTCAAGGAAATGTACAGCGTGTTGCTCCATGCTTCCAGTCCTTCCATTTGTCCATCCCATAGACAGACATAAGCAAGCGGTCTGCCAGGTCACCAGGTCACCAGATTCCTCTTTTCCAAACACACAAAATGTAACCCTAACTTAAGTTGCTCTGCACTCCAACAAGGAAATGTCACCTTCTTCCCTATATAGTGCACTACTTTTGACCAGGGCCCATAGGGCTCTGGTCAAAAGTAATGCATTATATTGTGAAAAGGGATTGGGATGCACACTCTCTGTAATGAACACGAGGGGAGACAGAGAGCTGGTTTCAAGCGCAGGGCGCAGCAGGTGTTTATTGCAAAGGACCACAGGAGGAGGCAGGTAACTTGGTCCAGGGGCAGGCAGAAGGTCGTACACAGGGGGTCCAAAAGGGCAATAGTGCTGGCAGGGAAATGGCTAGTAACATAGTCCGGGAGATCAGGCAATAGGTAGATAACAGGAAATCTGAGTACAGGCAGGGAATAGGCAAAAGGTGTCGTTAGTGAGGCACGCTAAAACTATCATACATGGGAGGAGTAAATCACGGAACAAACAGCGATCCGAAAGAAGTGTGTCACAAAACAAACAATACCTCACAGTGATGAGGTGCAAAGAACTGAACTAAATAGTGTGTGATAATGACATACAGGTGTGTGAACAGGTGATTAGAATACAGGTGATTGGGATCTGGAGCGTGAGCTGCGTTCAGGGGATCTATGTATTTGAGAGTGTGAGCTGGAAAGTGGTCTAGAAAGTGAGCTGCATTCCGGGAATCTACGTGTTTGAGAGTGTGAGTTGGAAGCAGACTCTCCCTGTTTAAAAGAGCCAAAACACTCACTACTGCTGTATCCTTTGACTAACCAGCCCTGTGGGGACTATCCTTTGGCTAACCAGCCCTGTGGGGACTATCCTTTGGCTAACCAGCCACATGGGGACTATCATTTGGCTAACCAGCCCTGTGGGGACTATCCTTTGGCTAACCAGCCCTGTGGGGACTATCCTCTGGCTAACCACCCCTGTGGGGACTATCCTTTGGCTAACCAGCCCTGTGGGGACTATCCTCTGGCTAACCACCCCTGTGGGGACTATCATTTGGCTAACCAGCCCAGTGGGGACTCAATACTTTCAGCTACTAAGTTTCCCCTCACACACTGTATCCTGTTGACTTTCAAACTCTCTGTAATTCTTTATTTTGCAGACATTAATAAAAATGCAACTCACAGTGCCTTCCCCTCTTCCCTCAGTTCCTGCCTGACTCTCTTTCATTCTCATCCCTCCCTACTTCAAACATCACGCCTGGAGCTGACACTGAGCGTGACCCTGCCTTTATTATTGCAGCAGGGTAGAGGCAAACACAGGGCAGGGACTGTCACCTCGGTGATTAAAGAGCGCATGTTTTCAGTCAAAGCATTCTGTGGGGAGAGAGGGCGGGAGAGAGGGGAGGCGGGGAGGGATGGAGAAAGGGAGGGAGGGGAGGAGGGGGAGCAGACATGTACAGAGAGGCTATGAGATACATGTGAGTAGATACGTGGAGCACAACCATTCCAATATAACCTGAGCTAAAGATAAAACTCATATTTTTCCGTCAAACACACAGGGTGACATTTGGACCACCTCATATGTGTATGAAGTGCAAACAAAAAGTAACAGGGGGATTTTTTCTTTCACGAGTTTGAAGCGAGTGAATAAAATAGTGATTTGTTGAATTACGGCTTTGGGGTGCAAAAGGGAGAGTGGTAGATGTGACATTTTGACCATTAGACCGTGCTCTGCAAAATATTATTTGTATTAATGTGAACAGGAATTGGCTTCTTCTACAACACTCTGGAGGATTAAAACAAATATGCCCATGAAAGCCTCAGGCATGGAAATAAATAAATAAATAGCAACGCTGCCATATTTCATTTTACAGTCACCTCCCAGAGCTATGGGCCTCTGTGTTCAATAGCCAAGCCAAACACTTGGAAGTTTGCAAAGTCATAAATTAATGGCTTGACAGTCAAACTAATTTGTCAAATCTTGCTTTCTTTTTCCCCTGTCATTTAAATTCATTACAGCAGTTTTTCTTTCTTTTAAAAAAGAAGGGGGCTCGGCTCCAGAAATGTGGTGGTCGTATTTTATTTTCACAGTTACACAGCGGTTCATTCTGAGAGAGTTTGTCTGAAACTAATACAAAAAGTTGTGTCCCTATATGAAGGGAAAGTGTGAGGTTTTGCCAAGAACTGTATGAAACTCTATCCATTAATCAGTTTGGATTACACACCAGGCAGTAAATTAATTTCCTAGAAGGCATGATGAATCAAAACGGATCAGATTGCTGATTATCAAGGATTACTAGTCTCTCGGTCCAAACCAAGAGTAAGTCCAAACTCCACAGGACAATTTTGTTTGCAGGCTTGGAGATAATGAGATGTCTGATGTTTTTTAATGTGATTCTTTTGGAGGTTGTGTTGAGTAAATATTGCCAAATTAAAGGGGCAATCTGAAATTGGTACATACATTTTTTTTAATCACTACCAAAACTGATTCAACATCATCATCAACAACAATAAAAACTGTGGCTCAGTTGGTAGAGCAAGGCGCTAGCAATGCCAGAGTTGTGGGTTCGATTCCCACAGTAGACCAGTGTGAAAAAGTTTGAAAATATACACTGAGTGTACAAAACATTAGGAACACTTGCTCTTTCCATGACATAGACTGCCCAGGTGAAAGCTATGATCCTTTATTGACATCACATGTTAAATCCACCTCTATCAGTGTAGATGAAGGGGAGGAGATGGATTGTGTGCCATTCAGAGGGTGAATTGTCAAGATGGAATATTTAAGTACCTTTGAACAGGGTATGGTAGAAGGTGCCAGGTGCACCAGTTTGAGTGTGTCAAGAACTGCAATGCTGCTGGGTTTTTCCACACTCAACAATTTCCTGTGTGCATCAAGAATGGTCCACCAGCCAACTTGACACTGTGGGAGAAATTGGAGTCAACACATCCCTGTGGAAGGCTATCAACAACTTGTAGTCCATGCTCTATTGGATTAAAGCTGTTCTGAGGGCAAAAGGGGTACAACTCAATATTAGGAAGGTGTTCCTAATGTTTTGTACACTCAGTGTATGTATCCACTACTGTAAGTGTGCTCTGGATGAGAGTGTCTGCTAAATGACTCAAATGTAAATGTAACTGTAACAACAACAACAGTCATCTTCTACTTCCTTGTTTGAATGATATGTTGCCATTGAGAAGATGTTGCCGAACATGCTAGTTCAGCAGAGCCAGTAAATCCGGATGGACGAAGAAATGTCTTGTTAAGCCACGTGCAGAGAGAGTGAGCTGCTCTATAGCTAAATCAATGATCAGTTGTAACAGAGGGCAGGGGGTTCAAAAGGCTGATCTCAACCCCTCGGCTCTAATCGGCCAGTGAGATCTCTCCCTTGTTCCTCTCGTTATGTGTGCATATTAAAATGACACACTGATCGTCTGAGCAGACACACTGTCACTCCCAGGGTCACAGATACTGCACGCTCCTCCTCACCCTCACCCTCAACCTCCTTCTTTTCTGTCTCTCCTACTCCTCTCTCTCAATCCTCTCATTCTGGGCCAAACACATGCCAGCTCTCATCTCTCATCGGAGGCTTTGAAGAGCCAAACATGGAGATCCATTTTCCCTCCCCACCCACGTGTGTCTCTCATCTGGGGATTCAGTTGTCTAGGCCCCCTTCCTACCCAACCTCCCTCCATGGCTCAGCAAGCAGAGCGAAGCGGAGAGCGATTCAACCAACCAAACAGAGGATGCCTCCCAAATGGAACACTGTAAGTTGCACTACTTTTGACCAAAAATAGTGCACTATACAGGGAATAACGTTCCATTTGGGACGAAGCCACAGCAGCCACACGAGCATGAAATCCACCAAGCCTCCCTCTAATGCCTCCTCTAATTTATGTGTCTCCGATACATGTCATGCTTAGGCAAAACAAACGTCCCTTTGTCACTGACAGCTTCCTTTGATCAGGATGAATCACATTCACTGTCTCACTGGAATATCTGCCCTGCGCTGCTTCTGGTTTCCTGTGCAAGCATTTCCCCTCCTTTCCTCCTACCCTTGCCACAATAGTGCCAAAACCTCTCCCTTTTCTCTCACACACACATATACACACACACACAAAAATGCTTGCACACAGACACACACATACATACGTGCAAGCACACACACACACACACACACACACACACACACACACACACACACACACACACACACACACACACACACACACACACACACACACACACACACACACACACACACACACACACACACACACACACACACACTTAAACACACACACTTAAACACACACACCTCTCTTCTCAGCTTTCCGTGAACTCCTGAACCCAGGCTGCTACCTACAGGCCCTCATCTTTGGGCCTATTCTCAGATTATGAGAAAATACCCTCAGCTAGACCTTTTACTGTAATGTAAACCTCCGAACTTGTCAAGTCTCGACCGTTACCTCTGGGCGTAGTGCACGACCATCGCCCGACAGTTGCCCCCTTCCAAGCAGGGCAGTGTAAACAGAGTTGTCACGTTGAGCTGTTGAACGTGACGTTGAACCTCATACAGTTAACATGGTAATAGCAGAGCAATATCTTTGAAACAGCTTAAATGTATATCGACATTTTCCTTGTATTTTCACATTCTGAAAGTGTTGCCTAGTTTAAAGAGCGACTGCCACTAAAAAGCAACTTATCCCTTTCGAAAATCGATATGAGTCAGAAACGTTTATTGTTATGTCAAAATTGACTACAAAGTGTAAATAGGATAATTTTGGTTATAAAGTCCGTCTCATCTTAATTAAACAGAGTTTAGAACCTAAGTTGGTTGTGAAGAGCATTATCAAAAACCTTTGTCCTTTCTGTATAACAAAATACAATGTACTACTTGGCTGTCTATTGTATCACCATGTCAGACAACCTCATAAGATGAGGAAGTACATTGTTTATGAGGATTGCCTGCTGCAGTTGTTCGAGAGATGTCCAGTTTCCAGCCGAACGTGCAACATAGAGAAGACCAGCAAGGGACCCCTCAGCATGACACAGACAAGCCCTCGCAGTGAGCGTTCCTATAAATGTAACAGGGATTACACTTGAATCAGGTTGGTGACATTTGACCTGGTCAAAGGTCAAAACAGTTTTGAGTTTTGTCTCAATTCACCTTCATAACCTAGCATGGTGGAACCAGCCTGATCGCTGCGTTTACCTTTCTATTCCACTTCACATATCATGACACCTGAAGTGAAATAGAAAGCAGCGTGAACACAGCGATCAGATTGGTTCCGCCATGCTAATCATAACCACTATTGATAATGTAATCAGTGCTCTGGTTGTGTGTGATCGACCAGTATCTTTAATGAGGGGCCAGGAACTGATCTACGCTGCCATGCCCATCATTTATTAGTATTATTTTTAATTAACAAACCTTTATTTAACCTTTATTTGATCAATGGGGCTCTGGGATAAATACTTTACCTCCAGCCACACCTGGGGCGGCAGGTGGCCTAGTGGTTAAAGCGTTGGGCCAGTAACCAAAAGGTTGCTGGATTGAATCTCTGAGCTGGCAAGGTAAAAATCTGTCATTCTGCCCCTGAACGAGGTAGGTAACCCACTGTTCCCTGGTAGGCTGTCATTGAAAATAAGAATTAGTTATTAACTGACTTGCCTAGTTAAATAAAGGTTAAATGTAAAAAAAACTATTGCCAGGTTATCAATGGAGAGATGGAGAGACCAGAATTAGGTAGATTTACTCAGACCTGTTCAAACTTCAACATAGATGATTATCTGTCAAACAAACATATTCTATCCTAACTGTCATTGCTAATAGAACAGTGACTCTATGGAGCCAGCACTTGGAATACTTTCAAGATGATGTGATACTGACAGACGGGCTTGATACTGATGTCTCTAAATGGAGAGAGACCTGGCACTTGACATTAAAATGTTACTAGACACAACTTTTACTTGTATTGTCTTTTTCCCCCTCTTTTGTTAATGGTATCTATCAATAAGGTCAGGGAGAAACCCTGTGTATTCTACACCAGGATCAGGGAACTCCTGTTGTTTACGGGACACCACACAAGAAGGTATGACCACTCTGACATGTCTGCCAAGGTAGCCCAATTACCACCAGACAAAATGTCGATAGGCCCAGTATCTGTATCGGCTAGGAATGACAATGAAAGATGAAATGTGCACATTGTTATATTAGCAGAGCACTGCTTCTATGGTAATATGTAAAGGATGGTTAATTCTACATGGACCTGTTACTACATTTGAAAGTTATCAAAACACGTTGTTTTTGAATGTCAACATAATTTCAGCAATTGCATTCTTCTCATATTACTCTGTAGGCTACCGACCTATTTACACCTTCCTACACCATCTCACCATTAATCTGCCTGTAGTTTTTTTTTTTAAACTCAACCTGCAGGACGTTTGTTTGTTGTGATTGAGTGGGGGAAAATACCTGCGGGTAAGGTTCTGACAGATGGGTGTGTCTTGGTGGTGGCAAGGACACACTCAAAAAAAAAACTACCACATCAAACCACACCCCCAAGCCAACTCACGTTTGGCTTCTGTCATGGCCGCCAGCCTTTCTTGAGGAACACGGCAAGAAATGAGGACAAATCAGCAGGTGAAGTTCCCCTTTAAGAAAAGGAATCCCAACAGTGTTTTTTTCCCCTCCATTGGCTGCACTGAGCCACTGTCCAGGCAAAAAGCCATATGCTCTAGCAGCTACTATAGAAAAATTCACATCATAATGCCATTTTAATGTATAGCATAGCTATAGCTAGCTGCGCTATTGTCTTGCAAGCTAAACGTAACAAGAAAATAAACCCTTTAATTGTGAATTGTTGCATTATACAAGAGTGTAATATAGTTTGGTTGCATTATACAAGAGTGTAATATAGTTTGGTTGCATTATTCAAGAGTGTAATATGTTTCAGATGAAAAGTTGCTTGTGCTGTTGAATAGTTTGCATGCCTACTGGCTAGTGACTACTGTGATATTTAAGGTCATTTTGGAGCTGCAGAGCAAGGTCACATTGCCAGCCACAATGAAAGGTAAGGTAAGGATGTAATGTAAATTGACAAGGTTATGTACATGCACTGAGTATACCAAACATTAGGAATACCTTCCTAATATTGAGTTGCCCTCAGAACAGCCTTCATTTGTCGGGGCGTGCTCTACAAGGTGTCGAAAGCGTTTCACAGGGATGCTGGCCCATGTTGACTCGAATGCTTCCCGTGGTTGTGTCAAGTTAGCTGGATGTCCTTTGGATGGTGGATCATTCTTGAAACACACAGGAATCTGTTGAGCGTGAAAAACCCCAGCAGTGTTGCAGTTCTTGACACACTCAAACCCGTATGCCTGGCATCTACCATACCCCGTTCCAAGGCACTTACGTCTTTTGTCTTGCCCATTCACCCTCTGAATGGCAGATATACACAGTCCATGTCTCAATTGTCTCAAGGCTAAAAAAAAAATCCATCTTTAATCGGTCTCCTCCACTTCAACTACACCGATTGAAGTGGATTTAATAAGTGACATCAATAAGGGATCATAGCTTTCACCTGGATTCACCTGGTCAGTCAATGTCATGGAAAGCTACAGTAGGTGTTCTTAATCTGTTGCATACTCAGTGTATTACTGTACGTACATTGAAATCTCGTTGCGGTGCGTCTGCTACAACACTCTCAAAGCAGTATGAGATCTTTACTGCTGGGCCCTGGGGGTGATTGACAGCTAGAGGGAATTATAGGGGTGAGGGGGTGAGGAGGGGTGAGGGAGAGTGAAGTTATGAGGTCAGACAACACAAGAGTGTTAGAGAGTTCAACATCTGTAAAGTCACACGAGCTGACATGACCCTGGACAAACTGCCAGAGCAACCAACTGCCAGTTCAGCTCAGGCACCAGGGTTGAAATCAGCTGTCATACCTGTTTTTGTGTCAGGCAGCCATTTTAACTGTGGAGTGGATGGACGCCGTCCAAATGAAAACATAATATCTCAACATAGTTAAGTTATTTAGAAACTTCCACTGTGGCATGTTAAAATTATATTTATACATATACACAGACAGACAGGCAGGCGAAGGTTTAGGTTACGTCCCAAATTGCACCCTATTCCCTACATAGTGGCTATGGGGCTCTGGTCAAAAGTAGTGCACTATATAGGGAATAGGGTGCCATTTGGGATGCCGCCATAGAAAGTGCTGAGTGTGGCTAACTGATTGGGTGATTAAGCGTGTCACTGTTGGGTTCGGTGATTGAGAGTAACATGGGTTGACTTGGGCACACAAGGGGAGAAGACTGGGCTGGTTGGATAACACAAAGACACAGGCAGGTACTGTTCTCCTGCAGCCCGCGAAACAAACCGCTGTTGACATCCCTGTCACCAACACTCATTTCCACCGCTCCACCAGATTAAACTCAACTGCCGAGCCTCTAAAGACAGTGGCATTAAATGAATGCTGAGCGCTGACAGCCAACATGTTTCGTGTTAGGCTTGAGGCTATTTCCGTTTCCGTTTTGGCTTCACAATAAATGTCCTTGTTCACTTCACATTCCAACGGCAGGGATCAAAATGAAATTGGAGTCGATTTGGAGGAGCTTTGATGAGCACCCTCACCGAGAAGAACTTGTGGGATCAACAACACTGGCTTTAACACTGAGGAAAAAACTGCATAGACCAGCTGGCCATGCTGGTCACCAGCCTTCGCTGTGCTTTTGGATAATGGTGACTAATATAAGCTGGTCACCAGCAAAGCCAGCAACAGGTCACATTATGCTGGCTTGCAAAGTGATGTTTAATTACTATTTGAATCCAGACAGATTGGGGACATCCAACTTTTATTTACCCACAATCTGCATTTAGAATGAATGGCAGGGTTAGAAAGACGAATAAATTAGACTATCTAAACCATTAACTAATCAATCACTGAAAAAACAATCAAAACACAGATATTGAAACAAACAATTCTTAAAATCAAACCGCAATACAGCGTGCTGGGAAATATGATAATGATGGACTTGGTTTTGCAGACCACCTTGACCAGCTGGTGGCTCTTGTAGGCCCGCGGATAGATACAGGGGGGGGACTGGGTCTCAACTTACTGTGTGCATCAGCAGTTTTTCTCGTGTAATGTCAATCACTGACAGTCACTCACTTAACATGTTTTATATTGCTAAATTAGTCAAGCCAGCTATCTAAACTGGAAGTAATCATGGTCGTATTACTGACCATTGGGCCCCCATTGACTTTGTTAGTCACTCTCACTCAGATATCATATATTAAAAAATGCTAAAATGTCTCCACCCTATGGCAAAATGTGTAGAATTGCCGGAAAATAGCTGTAAAACTGCACATTTTCTCTACGCCCCATAGCAAGATGTGTAGAATTGCAGCAAACTTGCATTAAAACTGCAACATTTTCATTACATCCCATAGCAAAATGTGTAGAATTGCTGGAAATGAACTCTAAAATGTACATTTGTTCTCTCTGCTGTTAAGAGGGCCTCTAAAATGTTTTGCTCGCAAGGGGGGGCCCAGCAAAATTCACTTAGAGCCCCCAATAGGCTAGGACCGCTCTCACTGCATGTGTGAGTATGGATGTGGGTAGCAGATCCTCGAGCCACTGTAGCCTCTCATGATGAGTTCAGATTTTTTGTGGCCCCCACCCCCATCATAGTTGCCCATCCCTGAGTTAGACCATGCTGGACCAGCATATACTGAACCAGCATGGACCAGCTTCGTCACCAGCATACCAGCATCACCAGCATGAGCATACCAGCACGAGTTGGTCACCAGCATCATCAGCTTGACCAGTTAGTCAACCAACCTAACCAGCTTGACCAGCATCCGACCAGCACTGACCACCATGGACCAGTTTAAAATGTAGGCTGGTCTATGCTGTTTCTTTTCAGCAGGGGAGATTCAAATGCTCTATTGGCTGTGCAGAGTAGGCAGATTCTGCTGTTTAGATCCAACTTTTACAGACTTTCCTATAATGACACACACATAGGTCACTCTCTCTCTCTCTCTCTCTCTTACACACACACACACACACACACACACACACACACACACACACACACACACACACACACACACACACACACACACACACACACACACACAACCTTCATGACAAGTTAGGTTTTTAGGAGAAATGACACAGAGCATATTTTCATTCATTTCCCAGCCTTTTGGCATACGTAGCCCTGGCATAAGGCCTGTCAGCAGGCTGTCTTCTTAGTTTAACCATCAGACACACTTAAACTAGCCAACACACTGGGACAACACACTGTGCCCTGCATATATGAGAGAGAGAGAGAGAGAGAGAGAGAGAGAGAGAGAGAGAGAGAGAGAGAGAGAGAGAGCGCTCTGAACTCAGAGAGAGAGGGAGAGGGGCACAGGTTAAGTTAGCTAGATGTTATCTTAAATGCCAAATATGAAGTCATTATCTTTTTGACTGGTACTGTAACATAAGCCATGCGGCCCGGGGCAAGCGTGCGTCACTGTGAGTTTGAGAAAGTGGCTTTGACGAGGTGGACGGCAGCCAAGGCACAGAGCCCACACATCTACCTGCCTCTGTCCTGACACGTTGTTGGTCCTGACGGCTGTCTCCCTAACACTATGCTCTGTTTCCTCCCCTGTTGGCCATCCAGAGACATACACACTTGGGCGCACACATCCACAAACACAATCTAAGGGGTTAGCATCATTGTTTTGGTGAGAGGGGGAAACGCATATTTCCCCTTCTCGCAAATACACAACTATTTCAATTTACACAGATGAGTGGGTCTGATGCGTGTGCGCGCACTGATGTCCTGGTACTGTCCATGCTATAATGAGAACCGTGACATTCACAGTGAAGGGCACAGAGATGAAGGAGAATAGAGGTCAGTAACAACCAGGCCACAGTCTGCCTGTGACCAAGCTGCCTCGGAGGCCAGTGAGAGACCTGAGGGCTGAGGTAACCAACCACCCTTACTATCACCAGCACCATGTCACACTACATAGATAAAGGCAAGGACATGTGTGTGTGTGTCTCTCTCTCTCTCTGCCTGTGTGTGTTTGTGTGCGTGTGACCCTGTGGGAGCGGCCCTTGATGACTGCCTGTCATAGCCTCCCCCGCCCTCCCTGGTCCCCCAGGGGAGAGGGGAATGGTTAACATGTGCTCCCGCGGCAGCGTGAGGTCACCCAGATCCCCGTTTCAAAGGAGACTGCGGCTGCAAACCCTGGAATAAAACCAGTCAGCTCTGATTTTCCAGTTCAGTGCGCTCTGACTAGCAGGCTTCCTCGCGTGGAGCAGCACAGGGACAGGGCTGGATAGAGGCAACGGCTGGGGCTGGCCCACAGAGATACTGGTGGGCTTGGAGCTGCTCCACCTTTCCTTCTGTTCCATCCCGTCACCTGCATCCCAAATGGCACCCTATTCCCATAGTGTATGGGCACTGGGCACAAAAGTAGTGCATTTAATTGGGAATAGGGTGCCATTTGGGATGCATTTGGAACACAGCCACCATGCCACTGTGAATGAGGACAGATCTGCATCATCATCACTACTGCAGCCTGGCTCCCTCCCTCCATCCCTCCTACCTCCCGGTCCAGTGCTGGTAAATGATGCTTACCCACCCCATTATTAGTATCATTATAAGGCCATTTTATCTGCTTTCAGCCTGTCACATACGCTCAACGATGTCTTTGGCTGGACTTAATTCCCCTTGACAGGCTTTTCTTCAGCTCAAAGGCCCAGCGAAGAAAGAGGGAGATAGAGGAGACAGAGTGGAGATGGAGTCCGTCTTTAGGTCTACTTAGTGGGGTTGGAGAATGATGGATAACATTCATTTTACTTTTATGATGATTCCCACGTTGTAGGCTTTGGCGTCCGGCGCAGCGCAATAATCAAAACAAAGATGTGTTTACATTTCAGTTCGGAGTTAGAGGGAGGTGTATAAAAGGGGCAGAAGTCAAGAAGAGCTGGAAATGTTACTCCATCTCCCTGCTCGTTGACACATTTTTAAACACAGTTGAAGAATTACCCTAATTCTGGAAACCCAAGGCATTTCTATTTGACTGTGTTTGGCAAAGCAATGCAGTCCCAATACCCTCTCATACTGCTGTCTACCATCTCTTCATTTCCTCGCCCAGGCAAGTCCATGCTCCATTTCTTCAGTCCCTCTCTCTCCATCTTTCATCTTGTCATCGCTAGATCGACAGTCAGGGAATTCCCTGGGAAAAAGAAACGTAACTGTGAAGGTAAGAGGAGTACTGATGTGCTCTCCTTCCACACCAACGGCTCATTTGGAAATGTGGCCCTGGGCTCCGGCTCCCCTTGTGCGTGCCAACTGCAATAATTATTTTCATTTCTCCAGCTCAATTTTATAATTTGGCTATTTTTCACGGTCAGCCTCAGACTTTTGAGGAGTTTTGATTGAATTTCCTGCTGGACCCAGCTCCACGGTTCATTCTGTCCAAGCACATGCACACAGCCAGGAGGTTGAAAAAGTTTGGCACGGCCTTCAAATCCTCCAAAAGTTATACAGCTGCACCATTGAGAGCATTTTGACTGGCCGCATCACTGCCTGGTATGCCAATAGCACCGCCCGTGATCGCATGGGACTACAGAGGGTGGTGCGGACAGCCCAGTACATCACTGGGGCCGACCTCCCTGCCATCCAGGACATCTATATCAGGAAGTGTGGTGGGAAGGCCCGGACAATCATTAAAGACTTCAACCACCCAAGCCATAGACTATTCTCTCTGCTTCCGCACGGCAAGCGGTACCGGCGCATCAAGTCTGGCACAAACAGTTTCATAATAGCTACAGCGACTATCTGTGTTAAACTTGGCTCCTCATTGACCTTTCATTTTTGCAGTCTGCACACTCACTGGGACCTACACACTCACACACACACACACACACACACACACACACACACACACACACACACACACACACACACACACACACACACACACACACACACACACACACACACACACTCACTGGGACCTACACACACACACACACACACACACACACACACACACACACACACACACACACACACACACACACACACACACACACACACACACACACACTCACTCCATCATCTGCTCACTCACACACAACATGCCCATACATTTACCCTGACTCTACACCCTGCTCCTACTCTGTTTATCTTATATCCTGATGCTTAGTCACCATACCCTTATACATATCTACCTCCATCACTCCAGTATCCCTTCACATTGTACATTTGGTAGTCAAACTGACTCTATATATAGTATACTTACTTACTTATTGTGCTCTTCATATTTTTTCTTATTTATCGTGTGTTTTTTTTCTAGTATTACATTGTTATTGATTATTGCATTGTTGGGTTTTGAGTTTGCAAGAAAGGCATTTCACTGTACTTGTGACATTAAAACTCGAAACTCTCTTAGTTACTATATTTTTGCAATGGTCACTCCCTAGGCTCCCTTCAACCCTTCCTCCCTGCATTCATTTCCATGTGATTTTCCTATCCGCACCTAGAAACTTTTAGAAATCAAATAGTATCTATATCATACCAATGAGACTCAACTTTATGAGATGTAAGATAAGCTACATTTTACACCTGTGATATCATTAATTGCCATGTCATTTCTCATTCACATCAAAGGCACTGCATGACACGCTCACTTGGGCCAGCACAACTCCTGATCATGCCTGACCTAATCCTTTTCTCGTCGTACCCTACCTTCCCTCTCTCTCTCTCTCTCTGTTGATGGCTCGCAATGTACTAAACCCAGTCAGACCCACCCCCCCCCTCCTCCATCCACATGTGTTTGTAATTCCCCTATAGGAGTTATGATTCAACTACAGCATCATCTAATTTCGTCTCAAAGCATGAAGAATCACAAGACCAACTAAAGTGTGGGGGGGGGACTAACCCTTTTGCCTTTTAGTGGTAAGAGTTTAAGTGTGTTTGGCATTGCTGGACACAAGTCTGTTTGCGTCCCAAATGGCACCCTACTCCCTAAATATAGTGCACCAAGGCCTATACGAGTCTAGTCAGGAGTAGTGCACTACATAGGGAATAGGGTGTCCTTTGGGACCCACTTCCCTCCAACCATTCTCTGGGTTTAGAGAAAGGAGCACCATGCAGCTGGCCTAATCACATTACGGGTGCCATATTATGTATGTGTCAACCTGTCACTTTCAATTTGAGCCACCCCACTGTAGGGCTCTAGACGGGCCTTTACTTCACATTTCTATTTTGATTGGGGATAGATAGCATCAAGTCACTGGGTCTGCATCCCAAATGGCAATCTATACCCTAAACAGTGCACTATTTTTGACCAGGGCCCATAGGGTTTTGGCAAAAAATTGTGCACTATACAGGGAATAATATGCAATTTGGGACACAGACTGGAACTGGGCGTAAAGCAGGAGTGGAGGCACTCTGCATCTGCAGCGGTGATCATATGTTTACAATTAGTGTTGGTGAGGGAGATGGAGGTGGGGGGTGGAGGGGGCAAGGATGGGGAACAGCCAGCACTTGTGACCCTCTTCATACCGAGTCACAGGTCTAATCTCTCTCTTGTCTTCTATCTGAACCCCTGTCACATGTCTGCCAATCTGTCACACTCTGTAAGGAAACCATGTCGGGGATAAAAGCTCTGCATTTAGTTCAGTTCACTGGAAAAGTGTATGCAGCCAGTCGCTCTATGCTTCTATGCCTTGGGCAGAGTAAACTGAGGAGATATGAAAAGACAAGAAGGAGGAGGGGGGAAAGTGTAGGCCCATTACACTTGAGCAGTCAAAATCAATTGTACTCCAATTGAGTGGAATGACTCAGAGGAATTGGTAGGAGTTGGAGCTCTTTTGTTTAGAAATGAATCATTTGAGAGAGTGAGAGTTTAAACCCTCTGTTTTTCCTAACTGAAGGGCCTGTTTTTGTAGCCATTCATATCACACTTCCCCAGAGCAGCCTGTGGATGAGCCACCCCCCCCCCCTCCCCCCCCTCGCTCACTCTCCCCACCCCTCACGTTTCTCTCTCTTCTATCTCTGTCCAATAGATCACAATGTGATGATAATACCCAGAAAGCTGCTAAGGCCTCAGGCTCTCAGCCATCCAGACAAGGCTACAGTTTCAGTCTCTGCTGCTCTCTAAAGAGACAGACAGACAGAGGCCCTCAGTTATGGCCAAAAGCTGGATATTTCCAGCAGGAAATGTGTGTGCCGATT
The DNA here is from genome assembly GCF_057628025.1 of Oncorhynchus mykiss. NCBI lineage: Eukaryota > Metazoa > Chordata > Actinopteri > Salmoniformes > Salmonidae > Oncorhynchus > Oncorhynchus mykiss. The sequence continues at coordinate 37,131,138 of NC_143027.1, read as the reverse complement.
GCTGTCATTTTTAATGCCTTTTTATCTAAATCTCTTCTAAGCTGTGAATGCTGAATGGCAGTGAGTGCCAGAGGCCTGTCCCCCGGCCCACACCTGAGCCAGCTTCCAGCTCCCAGCTCCAATACATTCCTCCAGGCATATCAACAAGCCTAGACCAGAAGGGTAAGCAACCCAGTATCACAGTTATTTTATTTTCACTGACATGCCATGCTGGCGGATAAAGCAGGCACAAATGTTACAATGGTCCAACGTAACAATGGTTTACCAGAATGGGCCCTGGTCAGTAGTGGTGCACCCTATACGGGATAGGGGGTGCAGATAATGCTGCGGAATGCAGATAATGCTATGACATGCAGATAATGCAATGCTGTGACATGCAGATAATGCTGTGACATGCAGATAATGCTGTGACATGCAGATAATGCTGTGACATGCAGATAATGCTGTGACATGCAGATCATGCCACGCCACGCAGATAATGCTGTGACATGCCGATAATGCTGTGACATGCAGATAATGCCGCGATGCGCAGATGATACTGCGACATGCAGTGTGTAGAGAGAGAAACTATAAAGGAAAAACCTGATTGCCTCTTCTGACTAAAGCCGCCATAGGAAGTACGGAGGCAAAAATAATAGCAATTAGAGCAAGTACATTTTATTATGCTGCAACATTTTAGTACTGTGTATAGAATAATTAACTTATGGATACATTTTTCACCCTTCATTTATATTCAGCAGCTCGTAGGAGAAACACAATAAATCCTCTATAGATAAAGTACATAGTGTTCATCCCAAATGGCACCCTACTCCCTATATAGTGCACTATTTCTGACCAGGACCTATAGGGCTCTTGTCAAATGTGGTGCACTATATAGGAGATAGGGTGCCATTTTGGAACACATAGATTAAAGGAAAATAAGAGATACATTTTTTTTTTTTTTTTTTTTTTTTTATTTCTCCCCAATTTCGTGGTGTCCAATTGTTTTTAGTAGCTACTATATTGTCTCATCGCTACAACTCCCGTACGGGCTCAGGAGAGACGAAGGTTGAAAGTCCTCCGATACACAACCCAACCAAGCCGCACTGCTTCTTAACACAGCGCGCATCCAACCCGGAAGCCAGCCGCACCAATGTGTCGGAGGAAACACCGTGCACCTGGCAACCTTGGTTAGTGCGCACTGCGCCCGGCCCGCCACAGGAGTTGCTGGTGCGCGATGAGACAAGGACATCCCTACCGGCCAAACCCTCCCTAACCCGGACGACACTGGGCCAATTGTGCGTTGCCCCACGGACCTCCCGGTCGCGGCCGGTTACAACAGAGCCTGAGCGCGAACCCAGAGTCTCTGGTGGCACAGCTGGCGCAATAAGAGATAATTTGACACAGAATCAGTCACAGTATTATGAATGTGCTACAGTTGAAGTCGGAAGTTTACATACACCTAGGTTGTAGTCATTAAAACTTGTTTTTCAACCACCCCACAAATTTCTTGTTAGCAAACTATAGTTTTGTCCAAAACCGCCATAAAAAAGCCAGACTACGGTTTGCAACTACACATATGGACAAAGATCGTACTTTTTGGAGAAGTGTCCTCCGGTCTGATGAAACAAAAATAGAACTGTTTGGCCATAATGACCATCGTTATGTTTGGAGGAAAAAGGGGGAGGCTTGCAAGTCGAAGAACACCATCCCAACCGTGAAGCATGTGGGTGGCAGCATCATGTTGTGGGGGTGATTTGCTGCAGGAGGGACTGGTGCACTTCACAAAATAGATGGAATCATGAGAAAGAAAATTATGTGGATATTATTGAAGCAACATCTCAAGACATCAGTCAGGAAGTTAAAGCTTGGTCGCAAATGGGTCTTCCAAATGGACAATGACCCCAAGCATACTTCCAAAGTTGTGGCAAAATGGCTTAAGGACAACAAAGTCAAGGTATTGGAGTGGCCGTCACAAAGTGCTGACCTCAATCCTATTAAAGAAATTGTGGGCCGAACTAAAAAAGCGTGTGCAAACAGGGAGGCCTACAAACCTGACTCAGTTACACCAGCTCCGTCAGGAGGAATGGGCCAAAATTTCCCCAACTTATTGTGGGAGGCTTGTGGAAGGCTACCTGAACCTTTTGACCCAAGTTAAACAATGCTACCAAATACTAATTGAGTGTATGTAAACTTCTGACCCACTGGGAATGTGATGAAAGAAATAAAAGCTGAAATAAATCATTCTCTCACCTATTATTCTGACATTTCACATTCTTAAAATAAAGTGGTGATCCTAACTGACCTAAGACAGGGAATCTTTACTAGGATTAAATGTCAGGAATTGTGAAAAACTGAGTTTAAATCTATTTGGCTAAGGTGTATGTAAACTTCTGACTTCAACTGTACATTTGTTTCAGCTAGATCATTGATAAATATGTTCTCTATCATCTCCTCTCCCGGCCATACACACAAATCTTCCCCAGGTAGTGAATGAAAAGCTTGCTCAATGGTTTATGAACGCACTCAGCAGTTCCCAGCACCAGCACAAGTAGAGATTTAATTTTTTATGAGGGGGCTGAAATTATGGACTCTTATAAATATGCACAAATGTGCTGCTTGTGGTGAGTTATTGGCACTGGCAGGCCACATTATTATGTCACATTAAAGCAGCCATGCTGTTGACAGGACCTATTTGACTCTATCAGAGCACACGCACGTACGTGTGCAGGTATGCACGCACACACACTCACGCACGCACACATACAGACGCATATGCGCATGCACCCACTTGTAGGATCATGCTCGTCGTAGCCGATGAGAGTAAGCCTTTTAAACAGGTTAACATTCACAAGGCCGCAGGGCCAGACCGATTACCAGGACGTGTACTCCGAGCATGCGCTGACCAGCTGGCAATTGTCTTCACTGACATTTTCAACCTCTCCCTGACCCAGTCTGTAATACCTACATCTTTCAAGCAGACCTGCATAGTCCCTGAGCCTAAAAATGTCAAGTTAACCTTTTACAACAGTGGGCTAAATCATGGTCACAGAGAGTGTTTCTTGGTATTCTAAAACAAATCTACTTTTAAACAAAAGATTAGACCTCACACACATAGTTATGGGATACAAAAAGAAGACACCTTTACCATGTCAGACATAGAGTTGAAATGTGTTCCATGTTGAATTTGCATCCCGATATTACTCTTTATATACAGCACCAGTCAAAAGATTTGGACACACCTACTCATTCAAGGGTTTTTCTTTATTTTCAACATTTTCTCCATTGTAGAATAGTAGTGAAGGCATCTAAACTATGAAATAACACATGGAATCATGCAGTAACCAAAAAAGGATTTTAGATTCTTCAAAGTAGCCAACATTTGCCTTGCTGGCAGTTTTGTACACTCTTGGCATTCTCTCAACCAGCTTCACCTGGAATGTTTTTCCAACAGTCTTGTAGGAGTTCCCAAAGATGTTGAGCACTTGTTTGCTGCTTTTCCTTCACTCTGCAGTCCAACTCATTCCAAACCATCTCAATTGGGTTGAGGTCAGGTGATTGTGGAGGCCAGGTCATCTGATGCAGCACTCCATCACTCTCCTTCTTGGTCAAATAACCCTTACACAGCCTGGAGTTGTGTTGGGTCCTTGTCCTGTTGAAAAACAAATGATAGTCCCACTAAGTGCAAACCAGATGGGATGGCGTATCGTTGTAGAATGTTGTGGTAGCCATGCTGGTTAAGTGTGCCTTTATTTGACATAAATCACCAGCAAAGCACCCCCACACCATCACACCTCCTCCTCCATGCTTCACGGTGGGAACCACACATGCAGAGATCCTCCATTCACCTAGTCTTTGTCTCACAAAGACACAGCGGTTAGAACCAAAAATCTCAAATTTGGACTCATCAGACCAAATTACACATTTCCACCGGTCTAATGTCCATTGCTAAAAGTTCTGGGCCCAAGCAAGTCTCTTCGTTGCAAGCAATTCGACCATGAAGGCCTGATTCACGCAGTCTCCTCTGAACAGTTGATGTCTGTTACTTGAAATCTGTGAAGTATTTATTTGGGCTGCAATCTAAGGTGCAGTTAACTCTAATGAACTTATCCTCTGCAGCAGAGGTAAGTCTGGGTCTTCCTTTCCTGTGGCCGTCCTCCTGAGTGCCAGTTTCATCATAGCGCTTGATGGTTTTTGCGACTGCACTTGAAGAAACGTTCAAAGTTCTTGAAATGGTAAGTATTGACTGACCTTCTTGTCTTAAAGTAATGATGGACTGTTGTTTCTCTTTGCTTATTTGAGCTGTTCTTGCCATAACATGGACTTGGTCTTTTACCAAATAGGGCTATCTTCTGGATACCATTTCTACCTTGTCACAACACAACTGATTGGCTCAAACACATTAAGAAGGAAAGAAATTCCACAAATGTACTTTTAACAAGGCACACCTGTTAATTGAAATTGCATTCCAGGTGACTACCTCATGAAGCTGGTTGAGAGAATGCCAAGAGTGTGCAAAGCGGGCCTCCCGTGTGGCGCAGTGGTTAAGGGCGCTGGGTTCACGCCCAGGCTCTGTCGTAACCGGCCGCGACCGGAAGGTCCGTGGGGCGACGCACAATTGGCCTAGCGTCGCCCGGGTTAGGGAGGGGCTGTCCGGTAGGGATGTCCTTGTCTCATCGCGCACCAGCAACTCCTGTAGCGTGCCGGGCGCAGTGCGCGCTAACCAAGGTTGCCAGGTGCACGGTGTTTCCTCCGACACATTGGTGCGGCCGGCTTCCGGGTTGGATGCGCAAAGCTGTCATCAAGGCAAAGGGTGGCTACTTTGAAGGTTCTCAAATATAACATATATTGTGATTTGTTTAACATTATTTTGGTTACCACATGATTCCATATGTGTTATTTCATAGATTTGATGTCTTCACTATTATTCTACAATGTAGAAAATTGTAAAAATAAAGAAAAACCCTGGAATGAGTAGGTGTGTCCAAACATTTGACTGGTACTGCACATCACAGAAGACTGAAATATAATAAAACCGTTTGACATTGAAACACCAGAATTTCGGCGTAATAAAAAAGAAATGTTTTATCTATGAAATTATGAAAAATATTAATAACATTCCACCCGCTTTGGTCATTCGACTGCAGGAAATGGTTGTCTGAATGACTATCGCCCCGTAGCACTCACATCTGTAGCTATGAAATGCTTTGAAAGTCTGGTCATGGTTCACATCAATACCATCATCCCAGACACCCTGGACACACTCCAATTCACAAACTGCTCCAACAGATCCACAGATGATGCAATCTCTATTGCACTCCACACTGCCTTTTCCCACCTGGTCAAGCAGAACACTTATGTGAGAATGCTCTTCATTGACTACAGCTCAGTGTTCAACACCATAGTGCCCTCCAAGTTCATCACTAAACTAAGGACCCAGAGACTGAACACCTCCCTCTGCAACTGGATCCTGGACTTCCTGATGGGCCGCCCCCAGGTGGATAGGGTAGGCAACAACACATTCGCCACGCTGACCATCAACACAAGGGCCCCTCAGGGGTGAGTGCTTAGTTCCCTCCTGTACTCCCTATTCCACCCACGACTGCATGCCGGCACACAATTCCCTCTCCATCATTAAGTTTGCTGATGACACAACGGTGTAGGCCTGATCACCGATGATGATGAGACACTCTATAGGGAGGACGTCAGAGACCTGGCAGTGTCGTGCCAGGACAACAACCTCTCCCAAAACTTCAGCAAAACAAAGGAGCTGATCATGGACTACAGGAAACGGAGGGCCAAGCACGCCCCCATTCACATCAACGGGGCTGAAATGAAACGGGTCGAGAGCTTCAATTTTCTCAGTGTCCACATCACTAAAGATCTATCATGGTCCACACACAGCAACACAGTCGAGAAGAGGGCAGAGGCTGAAAAGATTTGGCAAGGGCCCTCAGATCCTCAAAAAGTTCTACAGCTAACCCACTGAGAACATCTTAACTGGCTGCATCACTGCTTGGCATGGCAACTGCTTGGCATGGCAACTGCTTGGCAAGGCGCTACAGTGGTAGTGCGTACGACCCAGTACATCACTGAGGCTGAGTTCCCAGCCATCCAGGACCTCTATACCAGGCAATATCAGAGGAAGGCCCTAAAAAGTGTCAAAGACTCCAGTCAGCCAAGTCAAAGACTGTTCTCGCTGCTACTGCACAACAAGCGGTACCAATCTTTTACTCACATATATCACATTTGCTGCTACTACTGTTTAATATCTGTCCTGTTGATAAGTCACTATATTTCTAGCTATATGTACAGTTGAAGTCGGAAGTTTACATACACTAGGTTGGAGTCATTAAAACTAATTTGTCCACCACTCCACAAATGTCTTGTTAACAAACTACAGTTTTGGCAAGTCGGTTAGGACATCTACTTTGTGCATGACACAATTCATTTTTCCAACAATTGTTTACAGACAGATGATTTCACTAATAATTCACTGTATCACAATTCCAGTGTTTCAGAAGTTACATACATTAAGTTGACTGTGCCGTTAAACAGCTTGGAAAATTCCAGAAAATTATGTTATGGCTTCAGAAGCTTCTGATACGCTAATTGACATCATTTGAGTCAATTGGAGGTGTACCTGTGGATGTATTTCAAGGCCTACCTTCAAACTCAGTGCCTCTTTGCTTGACATCATGGGAATATCAAACAAAATCAGCCAAGAATTCAGAAAATAAATTGTAGACATCCACAAGTCTGGTTCATCCTTGGGAGCAATTTCGAAATGCCTGAAGGTACCACGTTCATCTGTTCAAACAATAGTACGCAAGTATAAACACCAGGAGACCATGCAGCCGTCATACCGCTCAGGGAGGAGACGCGTTCTGGCTCCTAGAGATGAACATATTTTGGTGCGGAAAGTGCAAATCAATCCCAGAACAACAGCAAAGGACATTGTGAAGATGCTGGACGAAAGAGGTACAAAAGTATCTATATCCATAGAGTCCTATATCGACATAACCTGAAAGGCCGCTCAGCAAGAAAGAAGCCACTGCTCCAAAACCACCATAAAAAAAGCCAGACTACGGTATGCAACTGCACATGGGGACAAAGATCGTACTTATTGGAGAAATGCCCTCTGGTTTGATGAAACAAAAATAGAACTGTTTGTCCATAATGACCATCGTTATGTTTGGAGGAAAAAGGAGGACGCTTGCAAGACGAAGAACACCATCCCAACCGTGAAACACGGGGGTGGCAGCATCATATTGTGGGGGTGCTTTGCTGCAGGAGGGACTGGTGCACTTCACAAAATAGATGGCAGCATGAGGAAGGAAAATTATGTGGTTATTTTGAAGCAACATCAGTCAGGAAGTTAAAGCTTGGTCACAAATGGGTCTTTTGTGGCAAAACGGCTTAAGGACTACATAGTCAAGGTATTGGAGTAGCCATCACAAAGTCCTGACCTCAATCCCATAGAATATTTATGGGCTGAACTGAGTGTGTGCGAGCAACGAGGCCTACAAACCTGACTCAGTTACACCAGCTCTGTCAGGAGGAAAGGGCCAAAAATCCCCCAACTTATTGTGGGAAGCTTGTGGAAGGCTACCTGTAACGTTTGACCCAAGTTAAACAATTTAAAGGCAATGCTACCAAATACTAATTGAGTGTATGTAAACTTCTGACCCACTGGGAATGAGATGAAAGAAATAAAAACTGAAATAAATCATTCTCTCTACTATTATTCTGACATTTCACATTCTTAAAATAAAGTGGTGATCCTAACTGACCTAAGACAGGGAATTTTTACGGGATTAAATGTCAGGAATTGTGAAAAACTGAGTTTAAATGTATTTGGCTAAGGTGTATGTAAACTTCTGACTTCATCTGTATATACAGTACATTCATAAAGTTTTCAGACCCCTTTTTCCACATTTTGTTATGTTACAGCAATTATTTTTATTTATTAAATACATGTTTTTCCTCATTAATCTACACACAATTCCCCATAAAGACCAAGCAAAACAGGTCTTTTTACATTTCTGCAAATGCATAAATAAAAAAAACTGAAACAGCTTATTAACGTAAGTATTCTGACCCTTTGCTATGAGACTCAAAATTGAGCTCAGGTGCATCCTGTTTCTATTGCTCATCCTTGAGATGTTTCTGCAACTTGATTGGTGTCCATCTGTGGTAAATTCAATTGATTGGACAGGATTTGGAAAGGCACACACCTGTCTATAGAAGGTCCCACAGTTGACAGTGCATATCAGAGGAAACACCAAGCCATGAGGTCGAAGGAATTGTCCGTAGAGCTCAGAGACAGGATTGTGTCGAGGTACAGATCTGGGGAAAGGTAGCAAAGAATGTCTGCAGTATTGAAGGTCCCCAATAACACAGTGGCCACCATCATTCTTAAATGGAAGAAGTTTGGAACCACCAAGACTCTTCATAGAGCTAGCTGCCCGGCCAAACTGAGCTATCGGGGGAGAAAGGCCTTGGTCAGGGAGGTGACAAGGAACTCAATAGTCACTCTGACAGCTCCAGAGTTCTTCTGTGGAGATGGGAGAACCTTCCAGAAGGACAACCATCTCCGCAGCACTCCACCAATCAGGCCTTTATGGTAGAGGGGCCAGACGGAAGCAACTCCTGAGTGAAAGGCACATGACAGCCCGCTTAGAGTTTGCCAAAAGGCACCTAAAGGACTCTCAGACCATGAGAAACAAATTTCTCTGGTCTGATGAAACCTCAGGTCTGGAGGCAACATGGCACCATCTCTACGGTGAAGCATGGTGGTGGCAGCATCATGCTGTGGGGATGTTTTTCAGCGGCAGGGACTGAGAGACTAATCAGGATCGAGGGAAAGATGAACAGAGCAAAGTACAGAGATCCTTGATGAAAACCTGCTCCAGAGCGCTCAGGACCTCAACGACCCTAAGCACACATCCAAGACAACGCAGGAGTGGCTTCGGAACAAGTCTCAGAATGTCCTTGAGTGGCCCAACCAGAGCCCGGACTTGAACCTGATCGAACATCTCTGGAGAGACCTGAAAATAGCTGTGCAGTGACGCTCCCCATCCAACCTGACAGAACTTGAGAATATCTGCAGAGAAGAATGGAAGAAACTCCCCAAATACAGATGTGCCAAGCTTGTAGCATCATGCCCAAGAAGACTCAAGGCTGTAATCGCTGCCAAAGGTGCTTCAACAAAGTACTGAATAAAGGGTCTGAATACTTGTGCAAAAATTATATTTCTAAAGTGTTAGCAAAATGTTCCACATTTTGTTAGGTTACAGCCTCATTCTAAAATTCATTAAATACATTTTCCCTCATCAATCTACACACAATACCCCATAATGAGAAATCTTTGTGTGTAGATTGATGAGGGAAAACATTTTTTAAATACATTTTAGAATAAGGCTTTAACGTAACAAAATGTGGAAAAAGTCAAGGGGTCTGAATACTTTCTGAATGCACTGTAACTACCTCAATTACCTCGTACCACTGCACATCAACTCGGTACTGGTACCCCATGTATATAGCCAAGTTATCATTACTCATTGTGTATTTATTATTACTTTTATTACTGTATGTTATTACTTTCCTATTATTCCTATATTTTCTTTCTTTCTGGGTTGTTGGGAAGGGCCCGTAAGTAAGCAATTCACTGTTAGTCTACACCTGTTGTTTACGAAGCATGTGACAAACATTTGATTTGAGGTAGCTTCTCTCATCTCTCTCTCTCTCGCTCTCTCTAGCTCTCTCTCGAAAACTTGGCTATTACACAGGGTATATACACAATACCGAGTTGATGTGCAGGGGTACGAGGTAATTGACGGAGAAAGAGAGAGGGAGAGAAAGAGATAAAGAAGGAGGGAAACAGAACATAGAGAAACAGAAAGAGAGAGACATCAAAGCCGGGCTCCCTACACTGCTTTCCATACAAGGGCGGGAACAGGGCCTACATCAGACAAGCTCTTCTGTAAACAGTCTCCTCAGATCCTGCCAGCATGAAGTTCCCCTTCACTGGGCTGCTTTGTCTATCAAAGTGCTGTTGGGGCATAGTGGGGCATAGTGGGGCAGTGGAGCTGCACTCCTCTTCCCATATACATGGAGCTGGGGCGGTGCCCTGGCCTCCTCTCCTCCAAATCACCAAATAAAGGTGATTATCTCCACTGCTCCACCCCCCTGCTCCGTCCACCTCCAACTGCCTCTCCCTCCTTTCTCTCTCTCAGAGTTCATTCTCCTTCATGTATTAAAATCTTCCCCCTTTGAAGTGAAGCTTATTTTCCTACAATCCTTTGTCTTTTTGTTTTCCTCTTGGGAAAGGGTTTTTGTCTTTTTACTTCAGTGCTGTAGCTACGTTTCATCTGTCTTTTTGCATTTACTGAGTCTTGTGAATAGTGCAACCTCGGCAGTTGTTTGCAACGCATTGAATAACAGAGAAGAGAAGTAGACGAAACACACCCTCGACGAACAGTACTACAACTGTCACCATTCAACACGGCCCGCTGCACAACCGACAGGGTCAAGTACGTCTCAACCTTGACCTTCCAAGTTGTGTTTTGTAGAACCATTACCCCTTAGTGTTGTGGTTTCCTCTGGCCTGCCTGAGTCACTGAGAGAGGAGTAATTGCAGGTCTGGTTTCTTTCCTCCATTCTTTTCAATGAGCTTAGGGAGCCGTCTTTACAAGCACTTCCCTTTCTCATCCTCCAGTGATCAAAGCCTGTTCTCACAGATACATTTCCCCCACAGACAATACCTCTTCTCAAGGTGCTGTCAGGTTCCTTCTTTGCTTTAATTTCATCTCTTCAACTTTTTTTAATCCCTGTACCCCCTGCCTCTCCCTCCATCTCCTCCTTTGTGGAAGCTGTCAGCCATGACAGTTTGTTGCCGGGAGGGACTTGTGAGAAGAGAAGGTAGGCAGCACTTCTTACAAAGAGCCGCCGCCTGGCTGCACCTCACTCACACTGTCACTCAAACACACACCGCCTGCCTCGCCTCGCTCGCACACTGACACACTCACACTCCTCATTGGCTGCCATGCATTGGCAAACGCAACAACACACCTGAGAGAAAACTGAAACTCAACAGACACCTTGACCTTGTATCTGTTGTGTCATGTAAGCGGTAGGTTTCACCGCACTAAGAGGGGAGCAGATCAGTAGAGGTGAGCTGAGCTGAGAGGGGAGTGCAGAGAGAGGAGTGCAGAGCAGGCAGTTGCATTGTCTGGGCCTCTCAGATCACAGTCGTGGAGGAAACTCAGAGTGACAGAGCCGTGATGGAACGCGGCAGAGCCGCGCTGACAGGACTGAGATGACAGATAGGCTCTGACACATGATGACATCTCCCTGTCGCCTCGGGGTGACAGACAGACAGACAGGGTTTCTATCAGCGAAACCTGAGGATATCTCCCTTGCAGAGGCCTGCAGCCACAGCCACAACATGCCAGCCCTCCCTCCCCACCTCTTACACCCTAATCCTCAAAGTTTAGAGACCAGAGTGACAGAGAAAAAAGTATCATTGAATTTGGTGAAAAGAGAAAGCGAGAAAGGTTGGGCGAGATGGAGAATGTGTATGGCCCTGAGGGGAAATATAGGTTTTGTTAAACAATAATTACACCTCTATACCCCTCCCTATTTTCCTCCCTCCCTCTCTCTCTTTTAGAGTGTTTCACTGTGCAAAGGAAGCCCAGAGCTTGGGAGCTATTCTGTCTGTTCTTGTAACAGAGAGCCCGCAGACAGGTAGGAAAAAGACAGGTAGGAAAAAGACAGGTAGTTACACTAAGGTTACATTAAAAAGCAGCAGGTTCTCTGGAACTCTGGGACTCTAACTGTCCCTTGTACATAAGCTGCATCCACCACACGCCTCCGCCACATCCCACAACAGTTGCTACGTCTCTACTATACCATCCATTGACAGTCAACAGGTGAGACCCCTGGACCCCAAGCTCACTCCGAGTGGGTATTTTTCTAACCCCGGTGTCAACTCCCTGAATAGGCAGTAGCCAGCTGGGTGCTGTAAAATCATCTCAAGAGCTCAATAACCCAGCGCGCTGAAAGTGGCAGCTTAAGAAATGTGTGTAATGACTTTGATGAGCCAAGGTGGCTCAAGTCACACCTCTCTTTAAACTCCCTGAGACTACTACTCAGCTGTCAGGACTTGGGATTGTCAACGGGGTGGCAACTTTAGCACAACAGGGCATTTGGCTGGAGAGAATATTTTGGTCAGGTTAAAGAGAATCAAGTGAGTCAATTATGCTGTCGTTGCCTCGGTACCGGCTGAATAGTTTAGACTGCCACGAAACACATTATTACTGAGAAGAAAACATAAAGTTGTATGTGTCTGAAATAATGTGGTTTCTCTCCATTCAAATGATCTTGATTCAACGACAGCTCTATGTTATGATGATTTACAATGTTCAGCTTTCATTCCGTTCAATCTTCATAAAACACATGATTGTCAGATGAACTTAGAGACCAGCCTGGACACAAAACAATGTATTGTATCTGAGTATGGAGCAGCTGCCCTTGGTTTGCCCTCTGGAGTTGGAGTGTTTGAGAACAGTCAAGCTGTAATATCCCTTCAGTTCTGGATGACATAGGTGATGTTTGTGTAGTGAGACCACCTGCGTTTACAGACATTTATCTTGTCGCCTTTAAAGTTATCATCTGTGATCTGAAGCATGAACAGAGTGAGTTACTATAGACAGACTACACCTGTCCTAGTCTCTGCATCTCTCTCTCTCTCTCTCTCTCTCTCTCTCTCTCTCTCTCTCGGCACCCAACAAATTACATTTGAGTGACAGCTCCAATCATTCCACAGAATTTGCTCGGCAAGTTCAGATGTGAGTGACACACAATGCATGGGAAGAGGGTGTCAGGAGAGGAAGACAAGAAATGAAACAAAAAACAAAATCCTCCCTGTATGACACCCCCCCACCCCCCCACCCCCCCACCCCCCCTCCCTTCCATCATCTTCCTTTCTGTCATTCCATCTCTACAAAATCCGTTTTGACAGCAAATCACTGGGCCGGGCAAATGGCAGATAATCCTTCACAGTTTTATCACTAAACCCCCCCCCCCCCCCCCCGTTTGTATTATTTTGTCTTCCTGCACATATGCCTGCCTCGTTTGCTGATACAATCTGCCAGCCAGTGCAAGCCAACCCTGGTGGATCACAGAGGCTCCCCACCAACGCGCCGTAAAGGGATGTCACCATAACATGTAGCACTCCACTGTGTTATGGTGGCTCAGTGTGCTCCAGCTCTACAGGACAATATTGATTCTATTTTCACCATTGTGTGGTTTTCGTGGCAAACTGAAAAGCAGTGATTTGAAAGAATGACATGGAAATCGATGAGAAAGTCCCCAACCTATCATGTTCCTAAGTAGGCCTGGCCCACACATTGTGAAATGACAGTTCTGCCGGCTGTTCTAGCTTTACCGTCTTTTACCTCTAATAAGGAGAGGAAGAGAAATTGAGCGCTAACCCCTCACACCTTCCCTTAACGTTGTTTACAGTGCTGGTCTGATGAAGAGTTAAATCGTCCTCTTGTTGTATTTAGTGCTCAATAAAGGCGCAGTCAGCCACCAGGAGAAGTCATCCCAACGCCTGCACAACATGTCTCCAACTCAAATGGCACGGTATTCCCT
>NC_143027.1:36287500-36312500 GCF_057628025.1 Oncorhynchus mykiss | reverse complement strand
CTTGTGTTCCCTTCCTGCCTCACACAGAGGGACAGAGATAGCTCGTGTTCCCTTCCTGCCTCACGCAGAGGGTCAGAGATAGCTTGTGTTCCTTCCTGCCTCACACAGAGGGACAGAGATAGCTTGTGTTCCTTCCTGCCTCACACAGAGGGTCAGAGATAGCTCGTGTTCCTTCCTGCCTCACACAGACGGACAGAGATAGCTCGTGTTCCCTTCCTGCCTCACACAGACGGACAGAGATAGCTCGTGTTCCCTTCCTGCCTCACGCAGAGGGTCAGAGATAGCTCGTGTTCCCTTCCTGCCTCACACAGACGGACAGAGATAGCTCGTGTTCCCTTCCTGCCTCACACAGAGGGACAGAGATAGCTCGTGTTCCCTTCCTGCCTCACACAGAGGGACAGAGATACAGGGAGATCCTGTTTCCTTTGAGTCCCTCTCTCCTCTCGCCCGCGTGAGTCATTTTGTGTGGGGTGGAGACAAAGAATACAGTCAGCTCGAGCGCACACTGCACATAGACTTGAATTGTTTTGTGAGACATTTGATCTAACAAACAGGCATATTGTGTGTGTGTGTGCTTGTGTGTGTGTGTACACATCAGCAGGGGGGACTCCGGGGCAGGGCAGGGTGTTGTGTTGATGTCATGTGTTTTCTGCCTCCCAGTGCGTCCCCCTGGACAGCTGGTAAAGTGACAGAGAATACTATAGAGAGTTCAGGACAACAGGCTGCAGCAGCACAGCAGGCTAATGACTGAATACTGCTCACACGGCTACAGGGCCAGTCTCACAGCTACCTATGTCTTGGTCTCGGCTCTCCTCAGCTGGAATATCACTTTATCGCATTGATGGGGGAAGTAGTGAGGGGATGACAACACACACAGTGCCATCACCTAGGCATTGCTGCACACGTGTGTATGCGCGTACGCACGCACACACACACAATCTCACACCTCCTCGAGTACACATCTATGACGAAAAAAGAGGATAAAATATGACAGAAGCTGAGAGAGTTTGCCAGGCAGGGAGAGGCTGAGAGGAGGGCACACTTGAGAGAGAAAAAAGCAAGCGGGAACAAAGGAGAAAGGCACACAGGGAAATGAAAGGAGCGAGAGAACGGAGGAGAGGAGAAGGGACGGGAGATGGAGAGGCAGGGCTGCACACACTCAAAGGGCCCTGGATGAGGTCATCTTTATTAATATCCCCAATAACAACAAACATCCCAACTCTCCATCCATCCCTCTCTCTCTTACTCTCTCTCTCCCTCCCTCCCTCATCCTCCCCTCTCCGGCTGCTCCTTGAGCTCCTTGAGAGATGGTGAGGCCTTCTCTGACGCAATGGGAGGCCTGGTTGAGTACAGGGCTGCGGGCAAACACACACACACACACACACACACACACACACACACACACACACACACACACACACAGACACAAACACAGGCAGAGAGTGCTGCAGAGCGAGCAGCCAGCCCAGCCGGGAGCTGTGTGGAGGTGATCTGTCAGAGGGTAACGGTGCGGAGCGGTGGGGGGTATGGCATGAGGACAGACAAGGCGGGGGCTGCAGACACACGGACAGATTTGTTCCTTCTGACAGGAGAGGAGAAGGATGGTTCCCTTCTAGCCTCGCTGCAGGGAGGAGGCGAACAGGTAGTGGTGTGTGTGTGTGTGTGTATAGTGTGTGTGTATAGTGTGTGTGTATAGTGTGTGTGTGTGTGTGTGTGTGTGTGTGTGTGTGTGTGTGTGTGTGTATAGTGTGTGTTGTTCTCCTCCATGCACGTCTAGGTCACATCTCCTGCCTGATGATGAACAGTTAAGAGTCTGACAAACAGCCTAGAACACAGCATGATAAAGCCTAACAACCAGGCCTCTGGCGCTCTCTGTCTCACTCTCTCTCTCTTATGGGCCCCCAGCCAATAGAAACAAGCAGCCACCATCTAACATGTCCATATGGCACCACATTCCCTTTATAGGGTGCCATTTGGGACAAACGTCCATCTAAACAGGGGCCTCAAATCTGTCTGGTGCAATTTACAATAAGTGCCTAGAGGTCAGCAGCAATGATATTTTCATCCTTGCCCCTCTAATCGGAGATTGATTCAGACCTGGGGCAACAGAGTGGTTTCTCTGGCCAATCAATGAAATGAATGAATCAATTCAATTAGATTCATTAAATTAATTCATTAATCAGGGGGACGAGAATAAATCAGCAACACTGTGCACCTTGAGGCCTTGATTTATATCACGGATCAAACCTCTTAGTCCAGGGTCGTGTTCCAAATGGTACCCTGTTCCCTTGTCTTCGGATGGCTTCCTTCTCCTCTTCTCCCCTGGATGGAGTGCTTCAACTACATCCACTTCCTGCAGAGCTACAACCACACCCACCTCTACACCTGTGGAACCTACGCCTTCCAGCCCAAGTGCACCTACATCGTGAGTGGCTTTCAATGGCTGAGTCCCAAATGGCACCCCTATTCTCAAGAGTTTATTTCCATTTTTTCACATTTGCAATTTTTCGTCTGAAATGAATGCTCTTGGGTTTCTTTCAATGTGTATGACTGTTATTCACTTTTTAAACATTTTTCAAACGAGACATCCAACACACTTGTTGTTTTCCAAGATGTGCTATTATGCGTAGTCCAGGTGGCTGGAACGTTCCAGAAGGTTTTTGCAGCTGGGCCAAAAGGGAGTCATTTAGCGAATCATTTCCATTATATTTGTCTCTTCAGTCATAAGTTTGATTTTTCTAAATATTTTTTTCTCCACACTTAGGAACGCAATCAGAACCTTATCTTATTCATTCAGGCTACCCCCTGGCTCAGCCAGATACAGTGATAGGCATCTGTCAGCCTCAGCTGTTCACACGCTGGCTAACTAGCGTTACGATTTGAGCTTTTGAGTGTTATGGAGCTTTCTGGTTATGGATCCCTTTGACTGTTTGAAGCCTGTGATATCTGTTCCTGTTGGCCAAAAGAGGAAACTTTCTGAACAAGCTCATGAAAAGTAGAGAGCCAAGATCCAGCGACAGAGACCAATAATAGACTACTAGCTGCAAAAATAATGAGGCTGAAAACAGCAGGCTGTGTCACTTCCACAATAAGAATCAATCCATCCTTGACTGGCAAATTAATTGCGACAGACTTTCCATGCCCTTATTATTCCTTAAATCCTCCCCTAAAGTTTATATAATCAAAAAAAAAAAAAAAGATTCCCTTGATTTATCCTAACAAGCAAAAAAATATTTCAAAAGTTGCTTAAATGTCCAAAAGGAAAATAAATTGTATGTACTTTCACCCTTTGGATACAATGTTTTTTTGTTGTTGCAATTCCTGAAAATGGATCTCTCTCTCTCTCTCTCTCTCTCTCTCTCTCGCTCTCTCGCTCTCTCGCTCTCCCTCCCTCCCTCCCTCCCTCCCTCCCTCCCTCCCTCCCTCCCTCCCTCCCTCCCTCCCTCCCTCCCTCCCTCCCTCCCTCCCTCCCTCTCTCCCTCTCTCCCTCTCTCCCTCTCTCCCTCTCTCTCTCCCTCTCATCCATTTACATTGGTGGAGGGCTTAGAGAACCAAGACCCTGATAATGCACCATGTGAAATGATGTTAAAGTGTAACGGCAGCTATTAAATGGTGTTTACGTTGTGAAGAGATTGAAAGATGCCATGTAATACCCTCAATAATGGTAGGGGAATGATCTCCTCTTTCAAAAGTCTGCAGCCTAGGATATAGGAGACAGGAGGAGGAGGACTTTGTGGCATGGATCAAACGAGAAGAAAGAAAACATTGGACATTTTGTTATTGCCGCAACGGAAAAACAAAAACTGTAGGGTGGCTTACTAGAGGCAAACAGGGGGGAAATGAAACAGACATAAAGAAATCGGATAAACAGACAGACAATGTCCTAATCCGGCCTAAAGTCAGTTATAGGCAGCGCCAGGACTTCAGACACAAAAACACAAAGGTACTAGTAATGTACCTGTAGTGGCCATGGTGGGGAGAATGAGATAGCGACAGAGATGAAGAGCTAGATGGAGGGAGAGAGAGAGAGAGTTCAGAGCTAGCGTCCTGTAGGAAGCTAAGTACTGTCCACCTGTGCGGTCCATTGATTGAATGAGCGATGAGAGAGAGCACTAACGCCACATTCTCCTGCTTGCCAATAAATCAATAGACCACTTCCAATTACTGCATCTGCTACTGCTGCTACTATATACAGCTGCTGGACTGGGCCAATACACTGAAAACCATCACCACGACCACTCTCCTCTGATCATGGTCTCACTGTGCATTGTACAGGTGGCCTAGAGGACAGCATGCCAATGTGGTGTAAGTGTGTGTGTGTGTGTGTACGCGACTCACAGAGAGTGAGATAGGAAAGAGAAAGAATTAGGGAGAAAGAATTAGAGAAGGCGACGATGTAAAAAGCGTTAGATAGATAGGGGTGTGTGTGAGTGTACGGTCGGTCAGCACCCTCCCGCCCTGCTGCTGTCGCCATGACTCAGTCAGTCAGTGACTCTGCATCTTAATTCGCCTCCTGAAAAAAGCACACAGACACAGACTCATAAACCGGTTAGTAAGGCACTGTGGACTCCCTGCTGCAGTCACGATATACACACACACACACACGCACACACACACGCACACACAGGCACACACGCACGCACGCACACACACACACGCACACACACACGCACACACAGGCACACACGCACGCACACACACACACACGGACACACACACACACACGGACACACACACACACACGCGTGCACACACATGTAGCGGACATGAGTCGGTCATGGTCACGTGGTGAGGTAGCCCTGCCTGCAAACTGGAATTTCCTCTTGGTCTGATGGTCTAAGACATTGGTTGCTCCCGCGTGTCACATACACACAAAGAAATCTCAACGTAGATGAACCACAGAGCGAGTCACACGCTCAGTATGCAACACCAAAGGAGGTTGCAGGAGAAATACTAGCGAACTGGTTTCTGACGACATGCAGCGGTTCCCCATCAGCTGACGGAGCACCAGAGAGTGATGGGCAACAGACACTATGTGCGGCACGGTCATATCGCAGCTCTCTCTCTTCCTGATGACTTGCTACTTTGTGTGTCAGACAATAGTAGTGTAGAATCCAGGAGGAGAAGCAGTCAACCAGCCACACACACACACACACACACACACACACACAGAAGAACAAAGTAAACGTCCGCACAGCATCTCACACACACAGACAACGCGTGCACACACACACACAGGCCGCACCCGTGGTGCCCCGCTGTGTGGGCGACTGCCACACACACACTGCAACATTTATTTAAAAAGGGGTCCCTCTCCCACAGGGAGCGAAAGACAAATGTAAGAAATGTAATCCTGGCACACAATTCACGGTACATCAGTCGATAGGCCTCGGCACAGGGGAGGCCGGAACACTGTGAATTTTAAGAAGGGGGAAAAAACAGAATTCATTTACTTTACAGGTTGGCTCCCTTATCAGCCAGAGAGAGACAGAGGGAGGAAAGGAGGGGGGAAGACGAGGAGGGAGGGAGAGGTGGAGGAGGAAATAGAGAGGGAGGGAGAAGTAGAGAAGGAAGGAGGAGAGGTGGAGGAGGAAAGAGAGAGAGAGATAAAAAGAGGTAGTAAAACAGAGGTGGAAAGGTAAGCGATTGGAGGTATCCATCTGCATCTCTGCCTCTCTCCAGCGCGTCTCATTCCATTATTTCTCAGGCCGCTTTTAAAGAGACGCTTTAAAGATTTTTTGATGCGTAGAAGCAGCGAGTTTAAGAGAGAGGGCGCACACAAAAGAACTCGCTCCACCCAGCTACCACTGGGCTATGTCTCCTGCCACTATGGGGCTGGGTTCAACACTGGTTAAATATCAGAATAAAACATAGTTTGCCTTTCTCTCCCCTTTTTCAGGAAAAATAAACGTTGCTTAATAGGCGAAAAAAATCAGCTCCTTGATAAACTGTTCCATATGCCACGAGTCAGTGTGTTAGAGAGAGGGGTGAGGGAGAGAGGGGGAGAGATGGGGGAGAGGGAGGAGAGTGGTGAGGGAGAGAGGCGGGGGAAGAGAAAGGTGAGGGAGAGAGGGGGGAGAGATGGGGGAGAGGGAGGAGAGTGGTGAGGGAGAGAGGCGGGGGAAGAGAGAGGTGAGGGAGAGAGGGGGAAGAGAGAGGGGGAAGAGAGGGGGGGAAGAGAGAGGGGGAAGAGAGAGGGGGAAGAGAGAGGTGAGGGAGAGAGGGGGGAAGAGAGAGGTGAGGGAGAGAGGGGGAAGACAGAGGGGGAAGAGAGAGGGGGGAAATGGGGGAGAGGGAGGAGAGTGGTGAGGGAGAGAGGCGGGGGAAGAGAGAGGTGAGGGAGAGAGGGGGGAAGAGAGAGCAAGAGAAAAAGAAAGCGGCACGTGGAGACCGTCTATACAAATACACAGGGCACACAGCTAGGGGATTGTGGGAGAGAGAGAGAAACAAGAGAGGAAAGCAGAATGAGAGAGCTGGGTCTGAGATTGATGGTATAATTGTTGACTGCTGGTCCAGCCTTATCTCACTCTCTCCGAACCTACGACAAGGTATGCAGGGATATTTCTCCGCCCTCCATCACTTCCTTTCGGTCTGACCTCCTCTCACTCTCTCCAGGTCTGTGTCACCCTCTCCTCTCCAGGTCTGTGTCACCCTCTCCTCTCACTCTCTCCAGGTCTGTGTCACCCTCTCCTCTCCAGGTCTGTGTCACCCTCTCCTCTCCTCTCTAGGTCTGTGTCACCCTCTCCTCTCTTCTCCAGGTCTGTGTCACCCTCTCCTCTCTTCTCCAGGTCTGTGTCACCCTCTCCTCTCTTCTCCAGGTCTGTGTCACCCTCTCCTCTCCTCTAGAGGTCTGTGTCACCCTCTCCTCTCTTCTCTAGGTCTGTGTCACCCTCTCCTCTCTTCTCCAGGTCTGTGTCACCCTCTCCTCTCCTCTCTAGGTCTGTGTCATCCTCTCCTCTCTTCTCCAGGTCTGTGTCACCCTCTCCTCTCTTCTCCAGGTCTGTGTCACCCTCTCCTCTCGAGGTCTGTGTCACCCTCTCCTCTCTTCTCCAGGTCTGTGTCACCCTCTCCTCTCTTCTCCAGGTCTGTATCACCCTTTCCTCTCTTCTCCAGGTCTGTGTCACCCTCTCCTCTCTTCTCCAGGTCTGTGTCACCCTCTCCTGTCCTCTAGAGGTCTGTGTCACCCTCTCCTCTCTTCTCCAGGTTTGTATCACCCTCTCCTCTCTTCTCCAGGTCTGTGTCACCCTCTCCTCTCTTCTCCAGGTCTGTATCACCCTCTCCTCTCTTCTCCAGGTCTGTGTCACCCTCTCCTCTCTTCTCCAGGTCTGTGTCACCCTCTCCTCTCTTCTCCAGGTCTGTGTCACCCTCTCCTCTCTTCTCCAGGTCTGTGTCACCCTCTCCTCTCTTCTCCAGGTCTGTGTCACCCTCTCCTCTCTTCTCCAGGTCTGTATCACCCTCTCCTCTCTTCTCTAGGTCTGTGTCACCCTCTCCTCTCTTCTCTAGGTCTGTGTCACCCTCTCCTCTCTTCTCCAGGTCTGTGTCACCCTCTCCTCTCTTCTCCAGGTCTGTATCACCCTCTCCTCTCTTCTCCAGGTCTGTGTCACCCTCTCCTCTCCTCTCTAGGTCTGTGTCACCCTCTCCTCTCTTCTCCAGGTATGTATCACCCTCTCCTCTCTAGGTCTGTGTCACCCTCTCCTCTCTTCTCCAGGTCTGTATCACCCTCTCCTCTCTTCTCCAGGTCTGTGTCACCCTCTCCTCTCTTCTCCAGGTCTGTGTCACCCTCTCCTCTCCAGGTCTGTGTCACCCTCTCCTCTCTTTCTCGGGTCTGTGTCACCCTCTCCTCTATCTCCCTCAAATCCTCCAACTCCTCTTTTCTCTCTCCCTCCCTTTTTCTCTTCCAACTTCCTTGTGTTGCCGCCTCACCCTCTTCGGGGTCTCTGAGTCCATCTTCCCCCTCCCTACCTCTCATCCTCTCTCTATCCATATCTCTCTTGCTTTCCCTCCTTCTCACCATATCCCCCCATCTCGCCATATCTCTCACTCTCTTTCCTTTTTCTATATTTCACCACCCCCCCCCTCCCTCCCTCCCTCCATCTCAGTGAGCCAGAGAGGGTGTAGCGGGCTGGAAGAGATCAGCGGGGGGTCTGCAAAGTGCAGCAAGCTCAGGGTCAGAGGTCTGACTACTGCAGGCTGGGAGGACAAGGGGGGAAACACAGACACCCCCCACATGCACACACCACACCCCTGTGGGGCCCCCTCGCCACAGCCACAAGCCGCCCCAACACCCCTAACAACAGCCCCATTATTGGACCTAGCTCTGGCTCTGTCTGCAGTTTACGCAGCTGGGAAAGGAGGCATTGACATTGGACTGGACTGGCATTGAGCTGCCAACAGGAGGCGCTAGGCTAGGCTAACCCCACTCGCCAACTCACCACACCCTGGGAGAAAAGCTGTCTCAGTCCCACCACGGTGGCTGAGCTCAGCTGGTGTCTGGCGGGAGCTTGGCTGGGTCTCTAAAGGGCGAGACCCAGTGATAAGCCGTGGCTCTGTGCCTCTGCCCCTGCTCTCTCCTGTCGAAAAAGGCCATCAACTCAGCTCAGCCTCACTCCTTCCTGGCTAAGCTCCTGCTCCATACCAGCTTCAGGGCTACTTTTTATTGTTATTTTTGTCCAGCCACAGTTTATGTGTTTGTGTGTGTGTGTGTTTTAGTGTGCGTGCGTGTGTGTAACAGGCCTGCGCTCCGGGCACTTCCTGCCACTAACGGTTCGGTGGCGCAGTCACACGGGAACACAAGGCGAGCTGTATCGGAACAGAACAATGCCAAAAAAAAAGCTCTAATAAAAACAAACTGCAATGCTCAACTGGGGGAAATAGGCTCATCTCCTGCTGTTCATCTGCATGGATGGACCACAGTCTGCAAACACAATGCAGTGCCCACAGGCCCACAGTCAGGGAAGGCTAGGTAACACCGGGAAAAGCTTTATTCTCATGCTGCTACTACACACAATACACACTCCTACCCCATGGACCACCATGTTTATTACACACAAGCACGCACGCACACGCAGACACTGCATAACACACACCAAACACACAACTACAGACACAATGGACCCAAACAGCCCTGGCTCATTAACTAGAGCACAAAGGATAACAGTGACATTGATGCTAAGGAAACAGAATGGACAGTAGAAACAGAAAGGCTGCTGAAAACATCTGTTCAAGGAGAGCGAAAACAACATGAGTTCCAACTTCCAACCAACTAACACACATCAATCTCCTCTCTGAGCGACATTTCCGTAAATAGCATGTTGTAGGTGCCGTCCCAAATGGCACTATTAATACAAGTGCACTACTTTTTGACCAATGCCCGTAGGTCCCTGGTTAGAAGTAGTGCACTATATAGGGAGTTGGGTCATTTGGGACGGACTCATACAGTACATAGGCCTTATACAGCCCGAGCTTGTTGGCAAGCCTTTGGCACAAAGGAAATCACTGTCCAACTGTCTCTAATACAATCCAGCTTCCACCTGCTTCAGGGGAGCCCACAACCAAATGCTGAGATGAGACAAATGGAAGAAAAAAAAGATGACCCCACTTCAGGCTGTTCTAAGAAGCTGTTATGAGATGGAATAACACAGAATCTACGTTGAACAAATATCATTATGCCAGGCAACACACACATAAAATGACAGAAACATATGCAAGTAGATGTAGATGCCCCCCCCCCCCCCCCCCCCCAACAGAGCGAGTTTTGAAAATCAGCATGGGAGCCTTGAGGAAGGACAGTGAAATAGCAGATCAGTGGTCAATACTGGTCAGCTGGTAAAAGAAAAACACAAGCAGCTCTTTGCTCTATCCAGCGCCGCTCTCTCTCTCTCTCATACATAACGCAAGGCTTCGGTCGGAACACTGGACTTCTTATGAACCGTGCAGAGAGAGAAGGAGAGATTTCTCTGAAGCTCAATATCTCAAACTACAGTGCACGTCCTCTAGGGATTTTGACCCAGAAGACAGGCCAAAGTGTCTCATCTCATGTAGAGCTAGAATGTTACTGTAGAACCAGAACCGGGGACAGAAATCACCAGTGTGATCTATTCACAGGACCGCTCCTATGTGTGTGTTTGTGAGTTTGTTTAACCCTCCTTGTGGGTACCATAAGTCCTCACAAAGAGAAGTCAAACAAGGAAAATTGAGAATAGGAATTTGGGTTAGGTATAGTTTTAGGGTTTAGGGTTAGAGGTTTGGGGTTAAGGTTAGAGTTATGGTTATGGTTAGGTTAAGGTTGGGTTAGATTTAGGGCTAGGGAAAATAGGATTTTAGATGGGAATCAATTATTTGGTCCCCACAAGGATAGCAATACAAAACTGTGTGTGTGTGTGTTTTCGAATGCATACAAAATGGTGTGTTTTAAAAAGTAACCGTGTGTGTTCGTGTGCGTGTGTGTGCTGCAGAGTGTGTGCTGCAGAGGGAACCCAGGCAGCTACACTTCACAGTCCTGCGTCGATGAGTGTTTCTCTCTCTGGCCCACAGCTGCACACACAGCAGCCTCTCTCCAGCACACAGAGGGCTTTGGGAGCACCATCAAAACACAGGCCTATAACAACCCAAACTACCCCCACCCTATCCCTGATCCCCTCACCCTCCCCATGATGCACTTAAAACACTATACCCCCCCCCTGCACCCCGCTTCTCTAAACATCATGCTGTGTCCAGCCCCAGCCCAACCCCCCACCGTTTCCCTTCAGGCCTAACACACACACACACACACACACACACACACACACGTGCACACGCACACACAAAGACAGACATACACAAAGCCAGATGACCCATCTGCTCCTGTTCCGAAGCCCTCTCAGCTGGCCTGCCTGCATCACACCATCACAGCCCCAGCCACTGGCACGGACTCTGCAGTCCTTTACTCTCCTCTGCTGCCGACCGACAGGCCTGCTATAGTGCTGATACAAGACTATCACCCTCATTACACACCAGGATAGAGAGAGGGTGGGAGAATAGAGAGAGGATGGGAGAATAGAGAGAGGGTGGGAGAATGGTGAGAGGATAGAGAGAGGATGAAAGGAGGGTGGAGGAGAGAGACAGGGTCAAATTGAGGAGAAATGGAGGCTGAGAGAGAGAGAAGGATCGGAGAGGAATTAACATTTAAGATGGAGAAGGATCCAAATTCCAAAGGAGAGCAATGAATCGTGAAAAGAGGGGCTCTTTTTTTAATCTCATCCCCAGATTGCTGCCGCAACACAAGGGTAAAATCAAACTGTTGCTCACTGAGCTGTGCAGTGAACCGCATGCATTCAAACAGATTATTGCTTGCGAACAAAACAGGTTGAGATCAGTTGCGAATATATATGCAGGCGTTACGGCATCACCAGCAGAGAGAAAAGAGATTGATGTAACCGTGTATTTCACATGTTTGGATGGCTGTCTGCCACGCGTGGTCACTCACTCCAATATCTGCTGCGTTTACATTTCACAAGAGGCACGGGGATGACCGAATGCACTGTAGCAGCCAGACGCAGGACATGTGTTGGTGCTCCATGTCCCAGGCATAATGCAACCACCACACTGCACACAGGACAGCTAGCTTCAGCTTCACACACACACGCACACACACACGCTAGCAGAGGATAATGGAGATATAGAGAGCCAAGTGGTTACAAATCCATCTTTCGCCACTTAACCTAAAGAACGACGGCATCACAGTATTAAAAGCTCTTTATAGGCCAACCATGAGGCTGCCTGTGAGGGGGCTGAGGAGCAGTGGGGATTCTGGGGACTAGGAGGAGGGGCGGGCAGCAGGATGTGGGGCCCATTGTGTGGCAACAATGAAGAGATCAACCCGGCAGGAGCCAAATCGGACTCTCAATAGACGCTTTAGCATCTGGGGGGAGGGAGGGCGCTGAGTGTGCATGCTTCCACCACCATTTCCCCTGCCTGCCAAATGGACACACACAGGCCCTGGAGAAGTGTGGTGAATATCCCTAGACACACATGGGCACACACCCTGGAAATGTCAACACACCACCGACACCATTGGCATTGTAATTTCACTGTGGCAGTATTATTCGTTGTGCGCGTGCGCGCACACTTGCACGCACGCACGCACGCACACACACACCCAGAGAGACTTTAAAAACTGATCGTGGACCAGTCCTTAGGAATAAAGTCAGCACCACACAATCCAACGTGCGCAAACCCTGTTGTCCAGTCAGTCACCCAGCAAAGCAGTTCAACTGTTCTGCTCACACGCTCTAGCCAATTACTATAATCAGTCAGCTGAAGCTAACATTTACTTCATTACCGTTAAAAAGAAAGCAGCAAAAAAGAACTGGTCGAATTAATGCGTTAAGCCACTGTGAACTGGATAATTGTAATAATGTTTAATAACGGTAAAATAGTCCTCTCCAAAAGATCTATAGTGTGATACCAACGTACACATATCAGACACGTGATTTTCTTTCGAATCTGATCTAATTACAGTGGCTGTTTCGCAATCCAATGTATCCAAATGGCTTTAACAGTTAAGCTACGCGGTGCCCGATTTTAGACAGCATACATACTCTATTTCACTCACTACAAACGTGGCACACATACATAGAACATGTACGTCGAGAAAATAAGGAAACGGTCTACTCAGATGATTTCGAACAGCATCGAATAAACATGGTCTGAATCCGGATTTAAATGTGGTTTTGTAGGCTAACAAGAAAAACATTTGATTCGCTTCCAGCTGCTTCCCAACCGCAGTGCGCTGTTTACAGTGGACTAGTAGAGATAAAGTTGCAGCAAGAATACAATTACGTTAGGTAAAAAACATTGTCCAGTATACATAAAACCCGGTAAGAACAGTGTAGCCCACTTTTAAAGCGTGTGGCAACAGTTGGAGCCCTGCTGACTAAGCCAACGAACGGATCAGATGTTTTTCTCATTTTTTCCCCTCTTATTTTTGGCTACTTTAAATATTCAACATTAGGCATTCTCACGATGTATCCAACCTACAGGATAACGCTCAAAGGATTTGAATAATGTTGCAATGATTGCAAAAAAACTTACCGTAGTATTCGTTCTCTTCTGTACGCTTCTCTGTTCAGCAGTTGTGATGATAATAATGCAATAGGCCTACTCTCTCTTGTCAGTTCTCTCCGCAGTCGCGTAAACTGACGACAGATTCCGTATCCTTTTCCTTTCCGTTATCTCGGCTTTGTTTTTGGACGATTCAGTTAGTTATAAATTATTCCACATTCCCAACAAATGTCACTTGTATTTCTTTGCGTTTTTCCTTTACATTTCTTGCGAAGCATCTGGAAATCAAGACATATGATGCTGTCAGTTTACATAGCGGAACTCGCTCTCTGCTCCGCTCACTCCCTCAATCGCCAGGCTCTGTAATAGGAAACCAAGAAAGAAACAATACGCAAATAAGATCCACTTCCAAAGCATATAAAACCTCTCCTCGGCGCTCTCCGACGGAGAACTGCACAACTCTCGATATGAAGAAGTTTCTGCAGAAATAAAAACAGTCAGTAGATAGAGGGACATCGGTTGGTCGTCGCATTAATGAACAGATATTCCGGTGGAATACCGGTTAAGTGTGCCTATACCGTTACGCTGCAGCGTGTGCCATACTTCTGTATTACGTATCACAGTGGGGACCAAGGATGACACAAAGGCACAAACAGGTCCCCGCCCATTCCCCCTGTGCAATTCCCAGACTGGGCTATTTGATAGTCCCAAAAGTCAGGTTACAGAGGAATAGCCCTTTTGATGAGTTATGGTAATTTAGGCATATATAACACACTATATAGATATGAATATGAGTTTGATTAGGAAAATTAATAGCAGATTTCTAGACCATTTTTGTGATTTGTTTTAGGAAGTGGACTTCTGTGAGGAATAAAATATATGTCTATCTGTCTGTCTAGTGATGAGAGAAAGTCAAATATTGTATGATGATATTGTACAGGTGTCGGATCTTAATTTGACCAGTTTCTCAAAGCAGGAAAATAATCCTGTAGCAACAGGAAATGTGAATTATTGTGTGGATTATAATGGATGGACATTTTTGTAGGGTTTGATATATATTTAGTTAGGGGCAATCAAGACGGACATTTTTTAAATGACAAACTTTTTAATTATTTTGAAACGGTGCAGGAAATTTCCTGCAACAGGGTGATTAAATTAAGATACTACAACGGTATGAAGGAGGGGAAGAGAACAACAGATCTGAAAGAGGAAACATACAAAACATGGGATTATGATTGGCAGATTAGGTGGCGGGATTAGGAGGTATAGTATAGTAAAGAATCCGATCATCTCAAATATCCAAGAGATTTCATACTAATAGATGCAGACAAACGTTTGATCTTCTTCGTCTCTTGGTATGGGAATGGATGATTAAAAGTCCTGTGTGAATGCATGTGTATTATATGTACAGTAAACTGTTACCACAGTGAGCTATAGTAATATGTCAATATTATGGGTTGTTATTCTAATAGACTCTGAAGAAGTGATTTGCATTAAGATTATAAATCCAGTAGCCTATGTTATCACAGTGGGTTAGATATTGTAATAATGTGTTGCGTTTCTGACAGGCTCAGAGGAAATAGTTGGCTCGTGTTTGAAAATTGGCCCATAGCAGTTACAGAAATGTCAAAGTGAATTGACTAAGTCTCAGACATAAATCTCCAGACAGTGGAGATGTGTAGCTCCGAGCGTTTATGGAATAGATAGAAGGTATGTAAAGGTGAAATAGTGAAGAGGCCCATTCAACTTCAATCACTAGTCAATTGTGTTACTTCTGTTACTTTAGTTGTGTAATGTTGATGTACTATGCCTACCAACAGGTAAACAGGTGGGTAATAAGCACTCCAATCCATTGTGTGTTTTTGCTGAAATCAAACATCTGTGAGCTAGAGGGTGGAGCTACATTTGTTTTAGTTCAAGTGGCATCATTCATTCCTGTCAGATTTAATGTAGAGGCCTTTGCAGTTTGCACATGAAGCCTTGAAACAACCCTAAAAGCATAAATTAGAGCTGCTGACAAAGAGTGCAAGACACAGTGCCTTCGGAAAGTATTCTGACCCCTTCCTCCTTTCCACATTCTGTTACTTTACACCATTATTCTAAAATTGATGAAAGAAATGTTTTTCCTTAAATCAATCTACACACAACACCCCATAATGACAAAGCAAAAACACGTTTTTAGAAATGTACATAAGTATTCAGGCCCTTTGCTATGAGACTCGAAATTGAGCTCAGGTGAATCCTGTTTCTATTGACCGTCCTTGAGATGTTTCTATAAATTGAATGGAGTCCACCTGGGGTAAATTAAAATGATTGGACATGATTTGGAAAGGCACACACCTGCCTATATAAGGTCCCACAGTTGACAGTGCATGTCAGAGCAAAAAAACAATCCATGAGGTCAAACGAATTGTCTGTACAGCTTGGAGACGGGATTGTGTCGAGGCACAGATCTGAGGAAGGGTACCAAAAAATGTCTGCATTATTGAAGGTCCCCAAGAACACAGTGGCCTCCATCATTCATAAACGGAAGAAATTTGGAACCACTAACTCTTCCTAGAGCTGTCCGCCCGGCCAAACTGAGCAATCGGGGGAGAAGGGCCTTGGTCAGGGAGGTGAACAAGAAACTGATGGTCACTCTGACAAAGCTCCAGAGTTCCTCTATGGAGATGGGAGAACCATCCAGAAGGACAACCATCTCTGCAGCACTTCAACAATTAGGTGTTTATGGTAGAGTGGCCAGACGGAAGCCACTCCTCAGTAAAAGGCACATGACAGCCCGCTTGGAGTTTGCCAAAAGACACCTAAATGACTCAGACCATGAGAAACAAGATAATCTGGTCTGATGAAACCAAGATTGAACTCTTTGGCCTGAATGCCAAGCGTCACGTCTGGAGGGACTGGGGGACTAGTCAGGATCGAGGGAAAGATGAACGGAGCAAAGTACAGCGAGATCCTTGATGAAAACCTGCTCCAGAGTGCTAAGGACCTCAGACTGGGGCGAAGGTTCACCTTCCAACAGGACAACAACCTTAAGTGCACAGCAAAGACAACAGAGGAGAGGCTTCGGATGTCAAGTCTCTGAATGTCCTTGAGTGGCCCAGCCAGGGCTCGGACTTGAACCCAATCAAACATCTCGGTAGAGACCTGAAAATAGCTGTGCACCTATGCTCCCCATCCAACCTGACAGAGCTTGAGAGGATCTGCAGAGAAGAATGGGAGAAACTCAACCCTTATCTGTTTCACTTGTCTTTGTGATTGTTTCCACCCCCCTCCAGGTGTTGCCCATTTCCCCCAATATCCCCGGTGTATTTATAACGGTGTTCTCTGTTTGTCGGTTGCCAGTTTGTCTTGTTTGTTAAGTCAACCAGAGTTTTTTTTGTATCAGCTCCTGCTTTTCTCCAGTCTCTCTTTTCTCGTCCTCCCTTGCCTGTCCTGACCCTGAGCACGTCCGCCTGACCACTCTTCCTGCCCCTGACCCTGAGCCTGCCTGCTGTCCTGTACCTTTGCTCCGTCTCTGGATTACCAACCCCGGAACGCTTCAATGGAGAGTCAAGCACCTGTCGGGGGTTTCTAGCTCAGTGTGCCCTAATTTCCCTTTTCACCTGGGCTACTGTTGTATGGGAACAGCAGCCGGCCATATGCGTTAGTCTGGAGGGGTTCGTGGGAGTGGTGAATAAGGTTTTTTACTCCCCATTCTCCGGGAGAGAAGCTGCCTGGGAGATAATCCAGCTTCGGCAGGACTCCTGTAGTGTGGCTGACTATGCAGTGGAATTCCGGTACGTTGGCATAGGAGAGTGCTTGGAACCAGGAAGCACTGTTCAATATGTTCCTGCACGGCGTCCCGGAGGAGGTCATGGACAAGTTTGCTGCTCGGGAGTTACCTACGGATCTCGATTCCCTCATTGCTTTGACCATCCAAATCGATGGGTGACTACGGGAACGACAGAGGGAGAGGAAATTCGACTTCACTCGCACGTCCAGGGATTCCAGCTTGACTCCGAGTCATCATGGAAGTCCCCAACGATCCCGTTGCTGAGAGAACCCGAGGACTCCCGACCTTTCACGAGAGTCGCCGGAGACTGCTGAGTAACCGCTTCCTGAGCCTATGCAACTATCTAGAGCTGGGCTAACGCCAGCAGAACGGCAATACAGGATCAACACGAAGAGCTGTCTGTATTGCGGGACTCTTGGTCATTTTGTGTCCTCTTGTCCTCTAAAGAGATCAGGCTCACTGGCGAGTTCTCTGCTGGGTCATATGGAGAACCTTGCTGCTTCCCTTGCTCGCACCCCTGTTCATGCCATTCTGCTGTTTAGCCAGTCTAAATCTCTCCAGGTCCTCATTGACTCTGGGGCAGATGAGAGGTTTTTTGGATGCTACCCTGGCTTCCGAGCTGAATATCCCCACTCAGCCCCTCTCCACTTCCATGGATGGTAGAACTCTGGACATGTGCGCTACAGGCCTGTGTCACTCATATTACCACTCCCATCAACCTACGGGTGTCAGGGAATCACAGTGAGACTATTTAATTCCTACTCATCATGTCTCCTCAGACTCCCATGGTATTGGGATTCTCCTGGCTCCAGCAACACAATCCCCTCATCAACTGGTCTACTGGTTCCATCATGGGCTGGAGTCCATTCTGCCACGCCCAGTATCTGAAGTCAGCAAAACCTTCCCCGGGACATCTTCCTGCTTGCTCGGATGGTGCCCGGGACCTCTCCGCTATTCTCACCTACATTGGGGACTTCCTAGCTGCAGGATTTATACATCCTTCATCGTCTCCTGCTGGCGCAGGGTTCTTCTTTGTGGAGAAGAAGGACAAAACCCTGTGCCCATGCATCGACTACCGGGGACTCAATGAGATAACGGTGAAGAAATGCTACCCGCTACCACTCATCTCCTCGGCCTTCGAGCTGCTCCAGGAGGTCACTGTGTTTTCTAAGCTGGATATACGGAACGCCTACCACCTGGTGTTGATACGGGAGGGGTGGAGTGGAAGACCGCATTCAACACGGCCAGCGGCCACTACGAGTATTTGGTCATGCCATTTGGCCTCACCAACAACCCTGCCGTGTTCCAGGTTCTGGTAAATTATGTTCTCCGTGACATGTTGAACCGGTTCATCTTCGTCTACATTGATGACATTCTCATCTTCTCCCACTCCCCCCAAGAACATGTGCTCCACGTCCAACAGGTTCTTCAACACCTCCTGGAGAACCCGCTGTTTGTCAAGGCAGAGAAGTGTGAGTTCCATCGCTCCACCATCCCCTTTCTGGGGTACATCATCTCTGCTGGGAGTGTCCAGATGGATCCAGGGAAGGTGATAGTGGTGGTGGATTGGCCCCAGCCTTCTTCCAGAGTGCAGCTGCAACGCTTCCTGGGTTCGCCAACTTCTATCTCCGCTTTATCTGGGGTTACAGCATCCTGGCTTCCCCCCTGTTAGCACTCACTTCTCCCAAGGTTCCCTTCACCTGGTTCCCTGCTGCTGACCGGGCGTTCCCTGGAACTCAAACACCGCTTCACCACTGCTCCCATCCTGGTTTATTCTGACACTTCCCTTCAGTTCGTGGTGGAGGCTGATGCGTCGGATGTAGGAGTGGGTGCGGTCCTGTCCTAGCGTTCTGCCCTGGACCTGACGCTACATCCCTGCGCTTCTTCTCCCATTGCCTCAACGCCACAGAGAAAAACTACGATGTGGGAAATCGTGAGCTTCTCGCAGTGAATATGACATTGGAGGAATGGAGGCACAGGCTGGAAGTGGATGATCATCTGTTCAAACCATTGGACCGACCACAAAAACCTGCAGCATCTCCACACCACCAAACGCCTCAACTCCAGGCAAGCTAGATGGGCCCTGCTGTTCACATGGTTCAACTTTTCCCTCTCATATCGGCCGGGATCTAAGAATGTCAAGCTGGAGGCACTGTCTCGCCGTTATAGCCCCATGGCTATTACCCCAGAGCCTGAGACCATCCTTCCCACCTCGTGTCTGGCAACGGCACTCAGTTGGGGTATAGGGAAACAGGTCCGGGAGGCACAGCGTTCCCAGCCTAAACCCCGGATGTTCATGCCTGACGTGGTCCGCCCTGTGGTCCTGGAGTGGACCTTCTCCTCCAGACTGGCCTGCCACCCGGGTTCCTGCCGGACTGGTCCCTGTGTGCTCAGACCAAGACTCCTCGGCAAGCTCCGGCTGGCCTTCTGCAACCTCTGCCTGTCCCTCACCGTCCCCGGTCCCACATATCCCTGGATTTTGTCAAGGGTCTCCCCCCGTCTGAGGGCAACACTTCCATCCTGACTGTGGTTGACCGGTTTTCCAAGGCCACCAACTTCATTCCTCTCCCCAAACTACCCTCGGCAAAATAGACGGCCCAGCTCATGGTGCAACACGTCGTCCGGATCCATGGACTGCCCGTGGACATGGTCTCCGACTGGGGTCCTCAGTTCTCATCCCAGTTCTGGAAGGCGGTCTATACCCTCATTGGGTTGTCGGCCAGCCTGTCCTCTGGGTTCCAGTCCAATGGCCAGTCGGAGCGAGCCAACCAGGACCTTGAGAGAACTCTCCGCTGCCTGGTCTCCACCAACCCCACCACCTGGAGCCAGCAGCTTGTGTGGGTGGAACGCACGCCCCTGTTGCTGTAGTAAACATTGTTACATCGACATGATCTGCATCTGGGTCTTACGTTTATCCTAATACAACCAAATACATGTGTGCCAAGCTTGTAGAGTCATACCCAAGAAGACTCAAGGCTGTAATCGCTGCCAAAGGTGCTTCAACAAAGTACTGAGTACAGGGTCTGAATACTTATGTAAAAGTTTTACCGTTTTTTGTTTTTTTCCCCAAAATGTCTAAAAACCTGTTTTTGCTTTGTCATTATGGGGTATTGTGTGTAGATTGATGACGGGGAAAAACAATTTAATATATTTTATAATAAGTCTGTAACGTAACAAAATGTGGAAAAGGTGAAGGGGTCTGAATAGTTTCCCAATGCTCTGTAGATAGCCCAAATACAGCACTCAGCATGTTGTGTAACACTTACCCAATACGTTGTTAGAGTGATGGAACAGTCAGGAAAAACAATAACAAGTCAAGTTAAATGCTTACAGAAATTAGGCTACAGACAGTTTTTTTTTTCCAAAAGTTAATTTAAAGGGATAGATCCAGATTTGCTTGGATAGATCCTCTGACTTACAATATATTTTTTTTTAGTAATCACTGGTTTGATAAGCCATCATAGACCTAAATACCTTGGCATGTTCATGCTGTAAATGAAATGAATGGGAATCTATAAGCTAGCAGGGTTATGTTGTCTGCTGGAAAGAGATTCAAGGCCTGAGATACCATAGATAAACGAGAGCGAGAGGGAGAGATTTCATGTGGTGGTGAATTGGTCTCAAACGGAAACACATATGATGCAAACTGTCACGGCTGATGAAAGGAGAGGACCAAGGTGCAGCGTGGTGTGCGTACATTTTCTTTAATTAAGAAAAATGACGCAGACAAAACAATAAACAATACCAAACAAACCGTGAAGCTTAAGGCTATGTGCCATCAAACAAAGTGAACTTCCCACAAACACAGGTGGGAAAAAGGGTACCTAAGTATGGTTTCCAATCAGAGACAACGATAGACAGCTGTCCCTGATTGAGAACCATACCCGGCCAAAACATAGAGATGGAAAATCATAGAAACACAACACATAGAAATGCCCACCCCAACTCACACCCTGACCAAACCAAAATAGAGACATAAAAAGGATCTCCAAGGCAAGCTGATCTGAGCTGAATCTGTAATGTGGCAGTGTGTAATGTGGCATTATGTAAAAACAGGCAGGCAGGTCAATCAAATAATAAACAGACACATGAAACCTCTAACTGTCGCTAAATAAATCCAATGTGAAAAGATTGAAGGATGATCCGCGCGAGGCAAGGCAATGTAGGGCTTGGGTTGCACATCATAAACGTAGCAGATATTACCAAAGGGGTGATTCACAAATCAGGTCAATCCTCCCGGTAACAAGAGAGATCCTTGGGCTGTTATATTGATGGGAGTTAAACCCTGTGGAGCTCCAGCTTCAAGGGGAGAAAATATCCCCAGACGTATTATAAGCGAGATAACAGCACACTTGAAATGCTAAATCATTTTTTTGTTCAATTCTGCTTATTTTGGTCCCAGAGTAGAGCAAGCCTGTCTTGCCAAGGTTGAATGCTGCAACAAGCTCTCACAGTCTCACATCAGAATTAGCCATTCATCCATGTTCCTCAAACGTCAAATTTCAAAGTTGCTCCAAAAGTCAAATTTCTAAGTGTTTAAGGTTACGTTTAGGCATTAACTCCAAATGTTTAAGGTTAGGGTTAAGTGTGGGCATTAACTCAGTATGATTAAGTTAAGGGTTAAGATATGGGATAGGCTTAAAACAAAAATCTCCAAAACAACTATCGCTGGATTCAAACATGCAACCTTCGGCACTAAAGGCAGATGCTTACATCCTTCTGCCTTCCCCACCCTCATCGCCCCAGCAAAACCAAAACCTACTTGAAGTTAACAGCGCTCACTGTTGCCCGTAGTTGCCGGTTTCAACGTCATCTCCCAACGCCCTCAGACAGGGATGGACGTGGACTACTGACTTGTATCACGTGTGACAAGGCTGTGAATTACAACCCAGTTTGAATGAATCATGAGCTGCAGTAGAAACAGTATTAGAACATGATTGAGCACATGGTGAGAAAAACAGCTGTAGAAAGCAGGCCAGAACGGAGTGAGAAGTGGGGTACAGGTTCATTATGACAAAGGTCAGGGGTCAACTCCCATGAGCCTTTGCTGTGGTGGCTGCAATCACTCAGGCTGTGTCTCAAATGACACCGTATTTCCTAAGTGGTGCACTACTTTTGACCATTCTGACCAGGGCGAATAGGGCTCTGGTCAAAAGTAGTGCACTAAAAAGTGGAAAAGGTGCCATTTGAGACGCATCCTCACTCTACCTAGTTTTTGCTCCATTTGAAATTTCCATTACGACAAGCTAGGCTCTGGTTTATAGAGGCTACGGTTTATGAGGGAAGGTTTATGGCGTTTAAAATAACAAGGTGACTATTCTGCTTTATTGAACACAGTACCCTATTTCTTAGCATGTTAGGCCTTTTAGCTACTGTACCAGTTCATTGCAATCATTGAAATGCACACCAGAGGCCACAGCTAAAACCGGACAAAGCTTACATAATACATATTTGCAGTATTATGTATTTGTTGTATTCTACCAGGTAATTGTGGCCTAAAATCAACCTGTAGATCACAAGCTACTGTAACTGAATGGATTATTATTATCTATGCTTACTTCATCATGATTTGTAATGAATAGCTAATAATGCAGATTTTTTAAATCAAGACAAATAAGAAGTACTGAGGCACGACGTAAGGAAGTAACATACAGTATTGACGTTTTGATCCTGAACACTGATTAAGGGATCTGTCATAAATCGCTTCGCAGGCCTTTTTGCAACATTAGCTTCTTGACAGCCACCATTCTCCTCAAATGCTGACCTGTCACATTTCATTACATTGCAATTTCACGAGTAAACATTTTGAGGAGAGAAACAGAGAAATGGCAACATTTCGTGTTCGATTTTCTTTCTCTCCAGATACTTCACTGCTGTGGCATCGACTGCAGAAAATCATTTATATTGAGATGAGAGTTAAAACATGTCCGATATGATAAGTTGCACCCTTCTATTCTGGCCGAGCCAGGAAATTACAGAACAGCACCACATGATTTTATTTGAGTAGCATATTCATTAAAGGACGATCGGATTTGACACAAGCGTTTTTTTAATCCTAGCACTTCCTAGACTGAAAATAAACATTTTTACAAATGCCCTTCATTAACGTAACTCACAAGAATCCTAGATCTTTTTCATCTAACCTACGAAGAGGAATACGCTTTTTAGAATCACCTCGAAACACATTGAGTTATTAGAAGTCTCAAATGGAGCAATTTCTTCATCAAAGCAGAACAGATCCATCTGTAACGAACATCCCCGCCGTCTCACTCTTTAAATACTCCCTTAGCTAAATCTCTTTAAAAAAAAGAAAACCCATCAGAGATTGAGAAATAAACATTCTCTAAGCATAAACTCTCCTCCACTTAATTTCAGTAAGTTCCTAATTCTATAAATCTTCTTAAGTGCTTTTTAAAGTCTGGCACACAATACCCCTCTTTGCCACGCTTTGTCTCTTATGTCTCTTATGGCATATCAATATGCAAATGTTCTTGTCTTATGTAAAGAGAAAAGTTTGGGGTCTGTTTAATTCTGTTGGAAACTGTTAAAAGTGAATGTGGGCTCCGCGGCT
Organism: Oncorhynchus mykiss; assembly: GCF_057628025.1. Taxonomy (NCBI): domain Eukaryota; kingdom Metazoa; phylum Chordata; class Actinopteri; order Salmoniformes; family Salmonidae; genus Oncorhynchus; species Oncorhynchus mykiss. The sequence continues at coordinate 36,289,113 of NC_143027.1, read as the reverse complement.
GCTGCGGCTTGGGTCCCCAGGCGGCTGGCTGCGTTGTTCCTGTGCGTGTTCAGTCAGTCTGTGAGCTGTGGTAAAGTTGCTGAGGAAGGCAAAGCTGGGACCCAGGGGACCCCACACCTCTCAGTCACTCTGTCCCCCCCTGGCCATTGAGTCACCATAATGAGCAGCACCACCAGCCTCCCAACCCACAGCTCCCTCTCCTCCCTCTACCCTCTTCTCCCTATGGTATGCATGCTACACTGCCTGCCTTACTGCCTGCCTGCTTGAGACCTCACTTTATAATACATAAGCGAACAGCGTATACATGGGAATTTATATATAGCCTACGGGTACAGTATACGACTAGATGTTTTAAAAATGTATTTCTTTTTATTTCACCTTTATTTAACCAGGTAGGCTAGTTGAGAACAAGTTCTCATTTACAACTGCGACCTGGCCTAGATAAAACAAAGCAGTGCGACACAAACCACAACAACCACAATAGGCCATAGTAGCGGAGTAATTACAATTTAGCAAATGAACACTGGAATGATCGATGAGCAGATGATGATGTGCAAGTAGATGAGAGACCATATATAATTGTCCGGTTGAAACAGAGAGCTACTGCTTCTACACCTGCATTGCTTGCTGTTTGGGGCTTTAGGCTGGGTATCTGTACAGCACGTTGAGATGTCAGCTGATGTACGAAGGGCTTTATAAATACGTTTGATTTGATTTACTGTACATGAGGGAAGGTGGGAGGGTTGCACAATGAGTTGTGTTCACGTGTTGCCATTAACTTAGTACAGTAACAAGCTTTTCCAAGAAGACCTGTCTTTTTCAGATGAGACTAGAAGTTTCAAGTGAAATGTTTTGGTTTGACGTAGCCATATTAACTTCACTGTAAAAGCAGTCTTCTGCCGGAGGCTATGTGGTGATATAGCAACCCAGTAAACGGTCCTGTCCACTGAAGGAGCTGCCAAGAATCCTGAGCACGGCTCCTTGCCTCCACCAGCTGATCTTGTGTACAAGGGCTTCATGTGTCCCAAATGGCACCCTATTCCCATATATAGTGCACTACGTTTGACCTGGGGCCCTGGTCAAAAGTAGTGGACTATATAGGGAATAGGTTGCCGTTTGAGGCTCAGCCTCTGCCTCTGCCTAGAGAGGAATGTTGTTTTTGTGACTGGCTGTTGAATTTGACGATGAAAGCCTCAACCAGCTGAACCAGTTGATGTGAGCATAAAAACGGAATGTTGTTGAACATGGTGCAGATTGTGATGCATTTCTATCAGCTAGGGTGGGGAGGTAATGCCCTCGTCAACCAACCTTGTGCCAGGGTTGTGAGCGTGCAACTACCACACACACGTTTTGAACATGTGTGCCATCTCACATCAACATATTCTGCCCACATCTGCCCTCATCTGATTTTACCCATCACCCCTGACTCCTCCATGAACACTACATTATAAGTAATCTAATTCCGGTTGTTACTGAGTTGCATTCTCTGTGATTAAATTCAAGCCATTTACCTGAGACACACCACTCCCTCACTCCATGTAACAAGTATCCAATTTAAGAGGGCTAATTTTACCAGTCCATCTTGTTAGGTCTCAAGAGATATCAAGGCCTGC
>NC_143027.1:36237500-36282500 GCF_057628025.1 Oncorhynchus mykiss | reverse complement strand
ATGCAGTTGAAAGCGGCAGGGTAGCCTAGTGGTTAGAGCGTTGGACTAGTAACCGGAAGGTTGTGAGTTCAAACCCCCGAGCTGACAAGGTACAAATCTGTCGTTCTGCCCCTGAACAGGCAGTTAACCCACTGTTCCCAGGCTGTCATTGAAAATAAGAATTTGTTCTTAACTGACTTGCCTGGTTAAATAAAGGTAAAATAAAAACAAAATAAAAAATAAAAAGCTATGATCCCTTACTGATGTCACCTGCTCAAAATCCTTCTGAATGAAGTGGATTTAAGCCTTGAGACAATTCCGACACGGATTGTGTGTGTGTGCCGTTCAGAGGGTGAATGGGCAAGACAAAATATTTAAGTGCCTTTGAACGGGGTATGGTAGTAGGTGCCAGGCGCACCGGTTTGAGTGTGTAAAGAACTACAAAGCTGCTGGTTTTTCATGCTCAACATTGTCCCTTGTGTATCAAAAATGGTCCATCACCCAAAGGACATCCAGCTAACTTGGCACAACTGTGGAAACAGTTGGGCCAGCACCCCTGTGGAACGCTTTCGACACCTTGTTGTGTCCCTTGCTCGATGAAATGAGGCTGTTCTGAGGGCAAAAAAGGGTGCAACTCAATATTAGGATTTTGTTCCTAATGTTTTGAACACTCTGTGTAGCCACACACACACACACACACACACACACACACACACACACACACACACACACACACACACACACACACACACACACACACACACACACACACACACACACACACACACACACACACACACACACACACACACACACACACACACACACACACACACACACACACACACACTGGGCCCATTGTGAACCAAAGCTCATGCAGAGTCCCAAACTAACTCCTCACCAGAGGCACTCCTGGGTTTTTATTTATACCGCTCCCCTTCGGAGAAAACGTTCCCTCTGAAACATGAGGCCTTTCTGAATCACCACCCCTGTGTGCTGCTGCTTTCTACTGAATAAACCAAGAACACACAGAGAACACCAGGCCCGGTTGTTTGTCAGCCTATTTCGGATGTTATGTTCTTAGAGGTGTCCTGACTTCTCTCTGGGTGCCTCCTAAATGGCACCCTATCCCATATATAGGGCCCTGGTAAAAAAAAGTAGGGAACTATATAGGCTATAGGCTGCTATTTGGGATGCAGCCTCTCTCTCCTCTTCTCCATAGAGGTGTTTTGTTGAGCTGAGGACCGAGGATCATGTGTACTCACTGCTGACTAGTGAGAGGTGATACGCTGCAATGTGACTTGTAGCGGTAACGTGGTGAGTAACAGCGTGACTTGTAACAGTAACGTGGTGCATGGAGCCAGGCCTGTTCTGTTTAAGTAGTTTGAGCACATCCTTGCCTGCTTCCCTGGTGTGGAATAGAAGGACCACTGGTCCACTGAGGCCTTCTCTGCTGCATATATCTGTGTAATGCATGCCAGCTACTAGAATTCCACTCATCTGCTAGGTATTGAATTCCCTACACTCTTAGAAGTAAAGGAGCCTGGAAGAACATTTTGGAATTCAAAAAATTGGCACACAGGGGGAACCTTTCCAGTTCAAAAAAGGTACCTTCGAGGAACCCCTTTGAAAACGTTCTTTGAGAAATCCTTGTGCAAAGGTTCAAACCATAACCTTTTTGTGAACCTTTTTCATAATATATTGTAGAGGTGGCAGCCTATCAGAAGATTGGAGGCGTGGCTTAATGGAGGCGTGGCTTTCAGATAGTTCCTTTTGGCCACCCATTAGAGTAAATGTAATTCCTGTTTGTACACAGCAAATACTTTACTTTTTAATGCATATTACATTATCTAAAATGAATGGCATTAATATTGCTGATTACATATAGTAATAAAGCAGTTACAATTCCAACTTTGGGATTTGCGTAGGCTGTGCTGTAGAGGAACTCATACACCTCTGTAAGCCTCATTAAAGCTTCAAACTGTCAGTTTTCAACCTTAACATGGCATGACAATACAACAGAACAGATGAACAGGAATGACATTTACACCCATGGGAGGCCTAAAAATATCTATCTGAAAGCCACGCCTCCAGTCCAGAGTTTCTCCGGGAACCCTTTGCTACATTGAAACATTAAAGGTTCCTCAAAGAACCCCTCAACTAACTAAAACTACAAATAGCTCCTTGAGGAACTCCAGGGATTCCTTGAGAATCTTCAGGGTTCCTCGAGTCACCACTAATTCTAAGAACATAGGGAGGCACTAAAATGTTCAACTATCTGACTCCAACCTTACTCAACAATGCGAGAGAGGGAACGTACGTGTGTGTGTGTGTAAAACAGAGGGAGAGAGAGAGAGAGCGAAAAAGAGCGATGTACTATACATTTATCAATTATGATGGCGATGAGGGTAATTGAGAAAAATCAGTTGAAATTGCTGCTTTAATGATGTGAACAGAAAAGCTATTGCATTGTAGCAACAGTTCTAATGATTTCCCCTTGGCATCAAAACCATACATTACGGAGGTGATGACTTGACTGGATAGAAAATAAAACAACTTGAGACCTGACTTCGACATGAGGACTCAAGACTCGGGACTCAATTTAGACTTGAGACTGACGACTTGAAAGTATCTGGCCAGATTTTGTAACGTTTCGTCACTCATTTTGTGGCACAGAGTCTCCGTGGATTAGGCTATTTTCCACGCAGTCAGAGACAGCATCACACTTGCAAAAAAAACGACAAATTGTCTAGTGAAAGTACACTGTGCCATCTGACCAGCAAACTGTCAAATATAGCCTACCATTTGTATTTTATATTCATACATTTGTTTATTCGATTTGGTTACTAACATAGGCCTACGGCATTGCACCAAATTCTTGTAATCTGTGCTTCAGAACAAAAAAAATTGCGCTTCGTGACTGTTGACCAATAACCAGTCATCAGCATTGACTCGCAAAGGCGGGCACACATATCCAGATTAGTGACCAGAAAGAAATTGTTTAATTTCTCCGGTTTTCCCTGGCAAAAACAGAGTAGCCTACCTAGGTTAATATTATCCAATTAAAATTCAGTTCAGCAATCTGCTACGGACTCATCTTGGCCAGAACAATAAGCGGGTGATTTCATTGATGATTTTACTGTTTCGGATAGGCCTAGTTTGGGTGGGTTATAATTATATACCTCAGTGGCAGTGGAGGCTGCTGAGGGGAGGACGGCTTCTAAAAATGTCTGGAATGGAGCAAATGGAAGGGAGGAAACCTTGTGTTTCATGTATTTGATACCCTTCCTCTGATTCCGCTCCAGTCATTACCACGAGCCTGTCCTCCCCAATTAATGGCACCTTATTAAGGCTATATGTCCAAAGATAGCTGTGACATCTCACTACCTTCTGCACTTATGGGATGACAATGTAACATATTCCGGCGATGAATTATGATTTTTGTGAGGAAGAAAAAAGTTAGACAGATCATGCTTTCTATCCGATCCTGCAACGTCCTCTGCGTACAGGTAGGCTGTGTGCCCCTCCTTGCTCTGAACTCCAGAGAGGTTATGTGACATGATATTCGTAGTTGATATTGACTTCGAACATTAATGATTTTCAGCTGAAAATAAATAAAATGCAGTTTATTTTTGAATCAATATGCAGCTCCCAAAAAATGTGGGTGATCAAGTACAGTGGGGCAAAAAAGTATTTAGTCAGCCACCAATTGTGCAAGTTCTCCCACTTAAAAAGATGAGAGAGGCCTGTAATTTTCATCATAGGTACACTTCAACCATGACAGACAAAATGAGAAAAGAATATTCAGAAAATCACATTCTAGGATTTTTAATGAATATATTTGCAAATTATGGTGGAAAATAAGTATTTGGTCACCTACAAACAAGCAAGATTTCTGGCTCTCACAGACTTGTAACTTCTTCTTTAAGAGGCTCCTCTGTCCTCCACTCGTTACCTGTATTAATGGCACCTGTTTGAACTTGTTGGTTTGAAGAAATCAACTGTGGGAGCAATTATTAGGAAATGGAAGAGAGCAAAAATCCCAGAACCACACTAGTGAATGACCTGCAGAGAGCTGGGACCAAAGTAACAAAGCCTACCATCAGTAACACACTACGCTGCCAGGGACTCAAATCCTGCAGTGCCAGACGTGTCCCCCTGCTTAAGCCAGTACATGTCCAGGCCCTTCTGAAGTTTGCTAGAGAGCATTTGGATGATCCAGAAGAAGATTGGGAGAATGTCACATGGTCAGATGAAACCAAAATATAACTTTTTGGTAAAAACTCAACTCGTCGTGTTTGGAGGACAAAGAATGCTGAGTTGCATCCAAAGAACACCATACCTACTGTGAAGCATGGGGGTGGAAACATCATGCTTTGGGGCTGTTTTTCTGCAAAGGGACCAGGACGACTGATCCGTGTAAAGGAAAGAATGAATGAATGGGGCCATGTATCATGAGATTTTGACTGAAAACCTCCTTCCATCAGCAAGGGCATTGAAGATGAAACGTGGCTGGGTCTTTCAGCATGACAATGATCCCAAACACACCGCCCGGGCAATGAAGGAATGGCTTCGTAAGAAGCATTTCAAGGTCCTGGAGTGGCCTGTGGCCAGATCTCAACCCCATAGAACATCTTTGGAGGGAGTTTAAAGTTCGTGTTGCCCAGCAACAGCCCCAAAACATCACTGCTCTAGAGGAGATCTGCATGGAGGAATGGGCCAAAATACCAGCAACAGTGTTTGAAAACCTTGTGAAGACTTACAGAAAACGTTTGACTTCTGTCATTGCCAACAAAGGGTATATAACAAAGTATTGACTTTTGTTATTGACGTAATACTTATTTTCCACCATAATTTGCAAATAAATTCATAAAAAATTCTACAATGTGATTTTCTGGATTTCTTTTTCTCATTTTGTCTGTCATAGTTGAAGTGTACCTATGATGAAAATTACAGGCCTCTTACATACATACATACTTTTTAAGTGGAAGAAATTGCACAATTGGTGGCTGACTAAATACTTTTTTGCCCCACTGTATATGATCTATGATTTATTTTGCATGCTCACCACCAATTGGGTATCAAGCAACAATTACTAGAATAGGCCTACTGGTCTTTTGGTAAGTCAAAATTGCTTGAAATGTATATTTGAGTTATGACGCTTTACATAATCAAAATGGGTTGTAGATAACATAACGGAAAGGGCTGTCTGGTAGCCTCAATAAATAGACACAGATTTCGTGACCTTGGGACAATACGGTTATATCTCCAATAAGCATAGTTCTGAGATATTTAGCATCAGTTTTCACATCCCAGATCTCAGAACTGTTTTGTAGTGAATTCTTTTTTTCATAATCCATTAAGGTCTTCACCTTAAAGGTACCTTAAGTACAGAGTATCGAAATGCTGACACATTTATAATTTTGATTTTTTAGATAGAACCTTATGGCTCTGAATGTCAAGACCAGTCTGACACTTGTGAATTAGACATGTTAAGTTAAGAATACTAGCTATATGAATACATAAGGATAAAATAACACTATTTTACCAAAATTAAGAAATGTATTATGATCAATAGACAAATGACTGTCGTCACTGAACAACGATGTGACATCATTTACCTTAAGATTTCTGACAGCGTTGTTTGTTGTTGCTTGTGTGCCATTATTGCTGGTTAGACTAGACCATAGATGGAGACGGCAAAGACGTGTTCTGATTGGTCTGTCTGTATTTCTTCAGGCTTCAGGCTTCTTCAGGAATGCAGATCGAACATTATAGCGCCAAGTTCAACTGGGTTTATGCAAATAAAACCTTCAATTAAAATGTACTTTAAAAAAAATATAACTTTACAGATGAAGAACCATTTACAAAAATGTCAACTAGAACCTTATAGTCCCAAGGTCTCGATTTGTAGAACAAGTCATTGCATGTATAGATTTGTTTTTACTTGACTTGAGACTTGTCTTGGAAATACTTGTGACTCGACGTGACTTGCTCTTAAAATGCGTGACTTGGTCTTGACTCGAGACTCGACCCGTTCCACTTGGAACTCGACTTGAGACTTGCTTGTGACTCAAATAATCGTAACTTGGTCCCATCTCTGATATATTACACTGTACAGTATAGCTACAGTACCTTCAGAAAGTATTCACACCCCTTGACTATTTCCCCATTTTGTTCTGTTACAGCCTGAATTTAAAATGGATTACATTGAACTTTTCTGTCAATGGCCAACACACAATAGCTCATGTCAAAGTGGAATTATTTTTTTCATCATTTTTACAAATGAATAAAAAATGTAAAGCTGAAATGTCTTGAGTCAATAAGCATTCAAACCTTTTGTTATGGCATGCCTTAATAAGTTCAGGAGTAAAAATGTGCTTAACAAGTCACATAATAAGTTGCAGGGACTCACTCTGTGTGCCATAATAGTGTTTAACAGGATTTTTGAATGACTACCTCATCTCTATACCCCACACAAAATTATCTGTAAGGTCTCTCAGTCGAGCAGTGAATTTCAGGCAGACTCAACCACAGCAAAGAAGGATATTTTCCAACGCCTCATAAAGAAGGGCACCTATTGGTAGATGGGTAAAAATATGTGTCACGCTCGTCGTAAAGAGACCAAAGCGCAGCATGATTAGAATACATACTTTTTAATGAATGACGAAGAACACTTAACAAACCGAACGTGAAGCTATATAAGACTAGTGCAGACACAGGCAACTAGACAGACATAGACAATAACCCACGAAATACGCAAAGATGGCTGCCTAAATGTGGTTCCCAATTAGAGAACGATAAACAGCTGCCTCTAATTGAGAACCAATCTAGGCAACCATAGACATACATAAACACCTAGATAGTAAACGACCCCATAAACCTACAAAACCCCTAGACAGTACAAAAACACATACATCACCCATGTCACACCCTGACCTAACCAAAACAATAAAGAAAACAAAGAATACTAAGGTCAGGGCGTGACAGTACCCCCCCCCCCCAAAGATGTGGACTCCCGGCCACACACCTAAACCTATATGGGAGGGTGTGGGTGGGCATGACTCTGAGGTGGCGGTTCTGGCTCAGGACGTGGACCCCGCTCCACTTCACCCTTACTTAATGTCTCTGGAGTGGGAACCCTCACCGCCGACCACGGACTAGAGGATGCCACTGGACTGATGGTCGAGTCTGGAGTGAGTGGCGCCTCTGGATTGGAGGGAGACTCTGGCGGATCCGGACTGGAGGGAGACTCTGGCGGATCCGGACTGGAGGGAGACTCTGGCGGATCCGGACTGGAGGGAGACTCTGGCGGATCCGGACTGGAAGGTTCCGGAGTGCGACCCGTCGTGGTAGGTTCCGGAGTGCGACCCGTCGTGGTAGACTCCGGAGTGCGACCCGTCGTAGGAGGTTCCGGTCTGTAGACTGTTGCCGGACGCTCTGGGCTGGGTACTGCTGCCGGACGCTCTGGGCTGGGTACTGCTGCCGGACGCTCTGGGCTGGGTACTGCTGCCGGACGCTCTGGGCTGGGTACTGCAGCCGGACGCTCTGGGCTGGGTACTGCAGCCGGACGCTCTGGGCTGGGTACTGCAGCCGGACGCTCTGGGCTGGGTACTGCAGCCGGACGCTCTGGGCTGGGTACTGCAGCCGGACGCTCTGGGCTGGGTACTGCAGCCGGACGCTCTGGGCTGGGTACTGCAGCCGGACGCTCTGGACTGGTGAGGCGCACTATAGTCCTGGTGCGTGGTGCCGGCACTGGTGGTACCGGGCTGGTACCGGGCAGGTGTACTGGAGCTCTTGAGCACTGAGCCTGCCCAACCTTACCTGGCTCGATGCCCACTCTAGCCCGGCCGATCCGAGGAGCTGGAATGTACCGCACCGGGCCATGCACCCGCACTGGAGACACCGTGCGCTCCACAGCATAACACGGTGCCTGCCCGGTCTCTCTCGCTCTCCGGTAAGCACAGGAAGTTGGCGCAGGTCTCCTACCTGGCTTTGCCATACTCCCTGTGTGCCATACTCCCTGTGTGCCCCCTCCCAATAAATTTTAGGGGCTGACTCTCGGGCTTCCTACCGCACCGCCATGCTCGTTTCTCCAACTCCATTCTCCTGTAACCCTCCTCGCACTGCTCCAGCGAATCCCAGGCGGGCTCCGGCACTCTCCCTGGGTCGACCGCCCACCTGTCTATCTCTTCCCAAGATGTATAGTCCAGATACTGCTCCCAAGTCCAATAATCCTGACATCGCTGCTCCTCCAGCCGCTGCCTGTCACCACGCTGCTTGGTCCTGTTTTGGTGGGTGATTCTGTCATGGCAGATTTCCTCCTCTTCCTCTGAAGAGGTGAAACAAGGATCGGACCAATACGCAGCGTCATAGGTGTCCATGGTTTTTAATAAGAAAAACTAAACATGAACACAGAATACAAAAAACAATAAACGAGAACTAACCGAAACAGTCCCGTGTGGCACAAACACTGACACAGGAAACAATCACCCACGAAATACCCAAAGAATATGGCTGCCTAAATATGGTTCTCAATCAGAGACAACGATAGACAGCTGCCTCTAATTGAGAACCAATCTAGGCAACCATAGACATACAATTTATGTGGCAACAGCCCCATAAATGGCAACAGCCCCATAAACTTACAAAACCCCTAGACAAGACAAAACACATAAATCCCCCATGTCACACCCTGATCTAACCAAAATAATTAAGAAAACAAAGATAACTAAGGCCAGGGCGTGACAAAAATAAATCAAAAGATATATTTTATGTTCTTCAAATTAGCCACCCTTTGACATGATGACAGCTTTGTACACTCTTGGCATTCTCTCAACCAGCTTCATAAGGAATGCTTTTCCAACAGTCTTTAAGGAGTTCCCACATATGCTGAGCACTTGTTGGCTGCTTTTCCTTCACTCTGCGGTCCAACTCATCCCAAACCATCTCAATTGGATTGAGGTCAGATGATTGTGGAGGCCAGTTCATCTGATGCAGCACTCAATCATTCTCCTTCTTGGTCAAATATACCTTACACAGCCTGGAGGTGTGTTTTGGGTCATTGTCCTGTTGAAAAACAAATGATAGTCCCACTAAGCGCAAACCAGATGGGATGGCATATCGCTGCTGAATGCTGTGGTAGCCATGCTGGTTAAGCGTGCCTTGAATTAGAAATAAATCACAGACAGTGTCACCAGCAGACCCCCCCCCCCCCCACACACATTCACACCTCTTCCTCCATGCTTCACGGTAGGAACCACACATGCAGAGATTATTCGTTCACCAACTCTGCGTTTCACAAAGACACGGCGGTTGCAACCAAAAATCTCAAATTTGAACTCATCAGACCAAAGGACAGATTTCCACCGGTCCATCGCTTGTGTTTCTTGGCCCAAACAAGTCTCTTATTCATATTGGTGTCCTTTAGTAGTGGTTTCTTTGCAGCAATTAGACCATGAAGGCCTGATTCCCTCAGTCTCCTCTGAACAGTTGATGTTACTTGAACTCTGTGATCTAGAGGCGAAAGAAACCCACACCTATTAAGGCGAGGTGCTGGCTAGCGGAATGGAACACTTAAAAAATAAAGGACAGCCGTACACTCTAGGAGCTCAGATGCAAAAATATTTATATCCAATGTTTCGACAGACAAGCAGTCTTCATCAGGGTAGACTTGGGTTTTACTTGAACTCTGTGAAGCATTTATTTGGGCTGCAATTTCTGAGGCTGGCAACTCTAATGAGTTTTTCAGGAAAATAAATAAACATAATGGAGCTAAGCACAGTCAAAATCCAGTCTGCTTTCCATCAGACACTGTCACGCCCTGATCTGTTTCACCTGTCCTTGTGCTTGCCTCCACCCCTTTCCAGGTGTCACGCCTCTTCCCAATTATCCCCTGTGTATCTATACCTGTGTTCTCTGTCTGTTTGTTGCCAGTTCGTCTTGTTCGTTCAAGCTAACCAGCGTTTTTCCTGTCAGCTCCTATTGTTTCCCAGCCTCTCTTTCCTCTTCCTTCTGATTTTGACCTTTGCCTGTCCTGCTGACCCTGTACCCGCCTGCCTGACCTCTCTGCCTGACCCTGAGCCTGCCTGACATTCTGTACCTTTGCTCCACCTCTGGATTACTGTACTCTACCTGTCCCTGATCCTGAGTCTGCCTGCCATCCTGTACCTTTGCCTTACCCTGGATTTTCCACCCCTGCCTGCCTTGACCTGTCTTTGCCTGCCCTTGTTGCCACAATAAACACTGTTACTTCGACAGTCTGCATCTGGGTCCTACCTTGATCCCTGATAGTACGAACTGGCCATGACTGACCCAGCAGACTTGGACCAGCTCCGCTACACCATCTCCTCCCAAGGAGCCGCCATTGGCAGGCACGAGGAGCTGTTTCGTGGTATGATGGAGGGGTTCCAGACCACGGCCGAACGCCACGACCAAGCATTGGACATTTTGCGGGAGCAAGTTCGTGGGTTGCCGAGTAGGCAGCCAACGACAATGGTAACCTCCCAGCTCCTCTGTAACTCGGCTGGTAGCAGCGCCGTCACCCAGGTTTCCCGGGAATCCCCTTAACCTCCCCTGGAGCGCTATGATGAAGATTCCAGAACCTGCCGGGCCTTTTTCTCCCAGTGCTCCCTCGTTTACGAGCTGCAGCCTTCTTCATTCCCCTCGGACCGCTCGAAGATAGCGTATATTATTACACTGATGTCCGGGAGGGCACTCGCCTGGGCCACGGCGGTATGGGAGCAACAATCTGCCATCTGCTTCAGTCTGGAGGGATTCGTGGTCGGAGGTGAGAAAGGTGTTCGAGGCTCTGGTGTCCGGGAGAGAGGCTGCTGGTTGAGTTGCTGCTGGTTGAGTCTCCGCAGGTTCCTGTGGTATTGGGATTATCTTGGCTCCAGCGACATAATCCCTCCATTGACTTGGCTACTGGTACAATCGTGGGCTGGAGCCCGTCCTGCCACACTCATTGTCTGAAGTCAGCTCTGCCAGCCCCAGGGCGTCTTCCTATGGGCTTGGAAATCGCCCCGGGCCTCCCCGCCAGCTCCGCAGAGTACCAGGATCTCAGGGAGTTGTTCAGTAAGGCCCAGGCTACTTCGCTTCTGCAGCATCGACCGGTATCCAAGAAGGTCAAGTCTGAGGCACTGGCACGTTGCTATAGGGCTGCGGCTACACCCCCAGAAGCCGAGATCTGTTCCCCCCGCTCCAAGATCATTAGCCCCTCTGCTGTTCATCCTCTGTTGCCCCGTACCCGCCGTATTTTTCCAACCTTTTCTGTGTCTAGAGTCAAAGCCATGTCTGACTGTCCCTTGTCTCCTGTTTCTAGGCCCATCCCTACCCCTGTGTTATCGATGGCCAGCCAACGTACACGTTGAGACGCCTCCTGAGGGTTCGACCATGGGGCAGGGGTTTCCAGTACCTGGTTGACTAGGAGGGTTATGGCCCGGAGGAGAGGTGCTAGGTTCCCGCAAAAGACAACTAGGACCTGGGGTGCCGAGTTTCACATTCGGTCAACTAGTCAACTGGTCAACTAGGTATCCGCCCAGGTGGAATGCCAGGTGGCATCCCTAGAGGGGGGGTACTGTCTTTGCCTGCCCGGTTGCTACAATAAACATTGTTACTTTGACAGTCTGCATCTGGGTCTTACCTTGATCCCTGATAGACACTGAGAGATGAATTCAACTTTCAGCAGGACAATAACCTCAAACCCAAGGCACAAATCTATGCTGGAGTTGCTTACCAAGAAGACAGTGAATTTTCCTGAGTGGCCGAAGTACAATTTTGATTTAAATCTACTTGAAACCTAAAATGGTTGTCTAGCAATGATCAACAGCCAATTTGACAGACTTGAAGAATTTTGAAAAGAATAATGGGTACATTTTGCACAATCCAGGTGTGGAAAGTTCTTAGAGACTTACCGAGAAAAACTCACAGCTGCAATCGCTGCCAAAGGTGCTTCTACAAAGTATTGACTCAGGGGTGTGAATACTAACACAACCGTTCAAAAGTTTGGGGTCACTTAGACATGTTCTTGTTTTTGAAAGAAAGGCACATTTTTGGTCCATTAAAAAACATCAAATAACATCAAATGTTGTACATGACTATTGTAGCTGGTAACGGATAATTTTTTAAGGCCCATTATCAGCAACCATCACTCCTGTGTTCCAATGGCACGCTGTGTTAGCTAATCCAAGTTTATCATTTTAAAAGGCTAATTGATCATTAGAAAACCCTTTGGCAATCATGTTAGCACAGCTGAAAACTGTTGAGCTGATTAAAGAAGCAATAAAACTGGCTTTCTTTAGACTAGTTGAGTATCTGGATCATCAGCATTTGTGGATTCGATTACAGGCTCAAAATGCCCAGAAACAAAGCACTTTCTTCTGAAACTCGTTAGTCTATTCTGGTTCTGAGAAATGAAGGCTATTCCATGCGAGAAATTGCCAAGAAACTGAAGATGTACAACGCTGTGTACTACTTCCTTCACAGAACAGTGCAAACTGGCTCTAACCAGAATAGAAAGAGGAGTGGGAGGCCCCGGTGCACAAATGAGCAAGAAGACAAGTTCATTAGAGTGGCTAGTTTGAGAAACAGATGCCTCACAAGTCCTCAACTGGCAGCTTCATTAAATAGTACCAGCAAAACACCAGTCTCAACATCAACAGTGAAGAGGCGACTCTGGGATGCTGGCCTTCTAGGCAGAGTTTCTCTGTCCAGTGTCTGTGTTATTTTGCCCATCTTAATCTTTTATTTTTATTGGCCAGTCTGAGATATGGATTTTTCTTTGCAACTCTGCCTCTATAGATATTCCATTACAAATCAGCCGTTTTCAGCTACAACAGTCATTTACAACATTCACAATGTCTACGCTGTATTTCTGACCAATTTGATGTTAATTTAATGGACAAAAAACAAGGACATTTCTAAGTGACCCAACACTTTTTGAACTGTAGTGTATATGAATGAGATATTTCTATATTTAGATTTCAATAAATTTGCCACAATTTCTAAAAACATGTTTTCACTTTGTCATTACGGTGTAATGTGTGTAGATGGGTGAGAAAAAATATCAATGCAATACAATTTTGAGTTCCGGCTGTAAAACAACAAAATGTGGAATAAGTCAAGGGGTACGATTACTTTCTGAAGGCACTGTATGTCATATAGAGTGATATGAGAGGACATGCATGTCTCAAAGAGGATCAGGGTGTGTCTGCATGTGTGTTGGTTGTGTGTGGATATGTGTGTGCCTGTGTGTGTTTGCGTGTGTCCGTATGCGTGTTGCCTGCATGTGTGTATGTGTGCCTATCTAACTACTCCAACCAACTCAGTCTGAAGCAACATGCAGCAGCAACACATTTTGATTGGAGCAAACGTTAACCTCTACCTCACTGTAGTGGAGTGGTGGTAGGAACTAATGGTGGACACACTGACACATGTTTCACCACCGTTTAATTTCAAGTGACTGCTTGAAAATAATGACCTCTATTTTTATGTATTGTCAGTGAATTACCTGCTTGAATTCCCTCTCTCAATGACACTGTAGATGTGGGATAAAAAGTGGGTTTAGAGTTCAAATCAAATCAAATCAAGTGGATTTATATAGTTCTTACATCAGCTGATATCTCAAAGTGCTGTACAGAAACCCTGCCTAAAACCCCAAACAGCAAGCAATGCAGGTGTAGAAGCACGGTGGCTAGGAAAAACTCCCCAGAAAGACCAAAACCTAGGAAGAAACCTAGAGAGGAACCAGGCTATGAGGGGTGGCCAGTCCTCTTCTGGCTGTCCCGGGTGGAGATTATAACAGAACATGGCCAAGATGTTCAAATGTTCATAAATGACCCGCATGGTCAAATAATAATAATCACAGTAGTTGTCGAGGGTGCAACAAGTCAGCACCTCACCTTGGCTTTTCATAGCCGGTCATTAAGAGTATCTCTACCGCTCCTGCTGTCTCTAGAGAGTTGAAAACAGCAGGTCTGGGACAGGTAGCACGTCCGGTGAACAGGTCAGGGTTCCATAGCTGCAGGCAGAACAATTGAAACTGGAGCAACAGCACGGCCAGGTGGACTGGGGACAGCAAGGAGTCATCATGCCAGGTAGTCCTGAGGCATGGTCCTAGGGCTCAGGTCCTCCGAGAGAGAGAGAGAGAGAGAGAGAGAGAGAGCGAGAGAGAGAGAGAGAGAAAGAAAGAAAGAAAGAAAGAAAGAAAGAAAGAAAGAATTAGAGAGAGCATACTTAAATTCACACAGGACACCGGATAAGACAGGAGAAGTACTCCAGATATAACAGACTGACCCTAGCCCCCGACACATAAACTACTACAGCATAAATACTGGAGGCTGAGACAGGAGGGGTCAGGAGACACAGTGGCCCCATCCGATGATACCCCCGGACAGGGCCAAACAGGCAGGATATAACCCCACCCACTTTGCCAAAGCACAGCCCCCACACCACTAGAGGGATATCTTCAACCACCAACTTACCATCCTGAGACAAGGCCGAGTATAGCCCACAAAGATCTCCACCACGGCACAACCAAAGTGGGGGCGCCAACCCAGACAGGAAGGTCACGTCAGTGACTCAACCCACTCAAGTGATGTACTCCTCCTAGGGACGGCATGGAAGAGCATCAGTAAGCCAGTGACCCCCGTAATAGGGTTAGAGGCAGAGAATCCCAGTGGAGAGAGGGGAACTGGCCAGGCATAGACAACAAGGGTGGTTCGTTGCTCCAGAGCCTTTCTGTTCACCTTCACACTCCTGGGCCAGACTCCACTCAATAATATGACCTACTGAAGAGACGAGTCTTCAGTAAATACTTAAAGGTTGAGACCGAGTCTGCGTCTCTCACATGGGTAGGCAGACCATTCCATAAAAATGGAGCTCTATAGGAGAAAGCCCTGCCTCCAGCTGTTTGCTTAAAAATTCTAGGGACAATTAGGAGGCCTGTGTCTTGTGACCGTAGCGTACGTGTAGGTATGTACGGCAGGACCAAATCGGAAAGATAGGTAGGAGCAAGCCCATGTAATGCTTTGTAGGTTAGCAGTAAAGCCTTGAAATCAGCTCTTGCCTTAACAGGAATCCAGTGTAGGGAGGCTAGCACTGGAGTAATATGATACAATTTTGTGGTTCTAGTCAGGATTCTAGCAGCTGTATTTAGCACTAACTGAGGTTTATTTAGTGCTTTATCCGGGTAGCCGGAAAGTAGAGCATTGCAGTAGTCTAACCTAGAAGTGACAAAAGCATGGATTAATTTTTCAGCATAATTTTTGGACAGAAAGTTTCTGATTTTTGCAATGTTACGTAGATGGAAAAAGCTGTCCTTGAAACAGTCTTCATATGTTCGTCAAAAGAGAGATCAGGGTCCAGAGTATCGCCGAGGTCCTTCACAGGTTTATTTGAGACGACTGTACAACCATTAAGATTAATTCTCAGATTCAACAGAAGATCTCTTTGTTTCTTGGGACCTGGAACAAGCATCTCTGTTTTGTCTGAGTTTAAAAGTAGAACGTTTGCAGCCATCCACTTCCTTATGTCTGAAACAGGCTTCTAGCGAGGGCAATTTTGGGGCTTCACCATGTTTCATTGAAATGTACAGCTGTGTGTCATCTGCATAGCAGTGAAAGTTAACATTATGTTTTCGAATGACATCCCCAAGAGGTTAAATTTATAGTGAAAACAATAGTGGTCTTAAAACGGAACATTGAGGTAACATTTAAATTTACAGTTGATTTGTCAGAGGACAAACCATTCACAGAGACAAACTGATATCTTTCCCACAGATAATATCTAAACCAGGCCAGAACTTGTCCGTGTAGACCAATTTGGGTTTCCAATCTCTCCAAAAGAATGTGGTGATCGATGGTATCAAAAGCAGCACTAAGGTCTAGGAGCACGAGGACAGATGCAGAGCCTCGGTCTGACGCCATTAAAAGGTCATTTACCACCTTCACAAGTGCAGTCTCAGTGCTATGATGGGGTCTAAAACCAGACTGAACCATTTCGTATACATTGTTTGTCTTCAGGAAGGCAGTGAGTTGCTGCGCAACAGCTTTTATAAAACATTTTGAGAGGAATGGAAGATTCGATACAGGCTGATTGTTTTTTATATTTTCTGGGTCAAGGTTTTGCTTTTTCAAGAGAGGCTTTATTACTGCTGCTTTTAGTGAGTTCGGTACACATCCGGTGGATAGAGAGCCTTTATTATGTTCAACATAGGAGGGCCAAGCACAGGAAGCAGCTTTTTCAGTAGTGTCACGATCGTCATAAAGATGAGAAAAAGGCGCAGTGTGCATAGAGTTCCACATTTTAATAAAGAGAAACTCCCTTAAACAAAAACAATAAAGAACAACGACCGAAACGCTATACGACTAGTGCAGACAGGCAGCTAAACATAGAACAGATCCCACAAACACCAAATGGAAACGGCTACCTAAATATGATCCCCAATCAGAGACAACGATAAACAGCTGTCTCTGATTAGGAACCATATCAGGCCAACAAAGACATACAAAAACCCCTAGACCTTCAAAACCCTAGACATACAAAAACACTAGACAATACAAAAACCTTAGACAATACAAAAACTAGCAAAACCCACCCTAGTCACACCCTGACCTAACCAAAATATAAAGAAAACAGAGA
Organism: Oncorhynchus mykiss; assembly: GCF_057628025.1. NCBI lineage: Eukaryota > Metazoa > Chordata > Actinopteri > Salmoniformes > Salmonidae > Oncorhynchus > Oncorhynchus mykiss. The sequence goes on along the minus strand of NC_143027.1, from coordinate 36,265,880 downwards.
TATCTCAGGTCAGGGCGTGACAAGTAGTTTCGTTGGAATAGGGACCAGTGTGCAGCTTGAAGGTTTAGAGGCCATGATTATTCTCATCATTGTGTCAAGAGATATAGCACTAAAACACTTGAGTGTCTCTCTTGATCCTAGGTCCTGGCAGCGTTGTGCAGACTCAGGACAACTGAGCTTTGGAGAAATATGAAGATTTAAAGAGGAGTCTGTAATTTGCTCTCTAATGATCATGATCTTTTCCTCAAAGAAGTTCATGAATTTATTACTGCTGAAGTCTGAGTTCAGACATAAAGTGAGGGGTGCATGTCCTAGACTGCATGTCCTAGTAACAATGGCATATTTTTATGTGGTATCAATCTCCCTCCTCAATCAGACCTGAGCAGTAATAAACACCTGCTATTATGACTTGGCACTTGACACCGCCCGGCAGACAGGCACAGGAAGACATGATAGAGGAGAGGAGCATGCAAAGTGAATCTTTCTCACTGTACATTTGGGTGTGTGTGTATGGGTTTTCATATGCGCTCTGGTGCTCCGCTGAACTTGACTTCTACTGCATCGATATGACCAGCCGTCCTCCTGTTTTTACACTTGCCACGGAGGGCTCCGGGGAGGGGAGTCTGGGGGGAAGGGGGACTACAGGGTAGAAGAGGGGGGGGGGGGGGGGGTCAGGTTTCCAGAGGGTGAAACACGGCACCAGTTGCACCATTGTCCTCACCGACACAATCCCACCAGCCACCACTCCTCATCCCTCATATCATCCCGGAGTTGCCCTCTTTTCTGAGCTGTCTGGCCCCATCTGTCCTTGTCTTTCTCCGCTCTTTTTCTCTCCCTCTCTCTCTCTTTCTCTCTCTCTCAGCCTCTCTCCATCCCGCTCCCTCTTTGTGTTTTGACCCAGACAATGGTTGGCGTGGATAGACAATGCACAGCTGTCTTCTATGCCCCCTGTGGGATACTAAATGCTAAAACCCTCTTATCCTCTCCCCTTCTTCCCCCCTCTCCCCACTCCTAACTCCGCCTCCAGAAACATCTGCTGTGTCCACTCACAATGTCCAGCGTCTGCCCAGTTGGACAGACAGACAAAGCAGAGGAGGGGAGTGCAGGAGAGGTCAAACCAATCTCAATGCAAATTTGAATGACTTCCTGTGTCCATGCTGTTGTCTTTCCGTGATTAAGAGGCTTGAATGGGACTCTGTTCTCTTCTGGTCTGATCTGGATCTGGACAGGCTGCTGTCCAGCAGTATATTCCCCTCCCACATCCCCTAGTCACCGTCTGGAGCATTCCTTTAGTGTTCAGATCTGTTTGTGACGCTGTAACAATGACCATAGGAGTTGGCAAAACAGCACAGTCAGATCTAGGACCAGGCTAGCCTAGTCTAGCCTAGCCTGCGGCAAATCAAATGAACACAGAGAAAGTACAAGTTACTTCTAACAATATCGCCTTGCAGATATCCTTGGCTGTATCCTCTGTAACTTCTTTAAAAAAATAATTTATTCTGGCAGCCCCATTATGTTATATAGCTATGCTCTCCATCCATTTGTCTGACAGGCAGAGGCAGGCTGGGTAATCACTGAGGCCATTCACATTATGGCTTCCCTCCACCACCACAACCATAGGGATTTGGAAGGGCAACCTTCTCATTACAATGGCACTTCTTTAATCACTGGATCCTCTCCTCTTCACTCCTCTCCAGCTTGCTGCTTTAAAACCACACTGGACCTGGCAGGCTGGCTCTTAAGCTGCGCTCTGCTGGGGCCAGGTTGCGTCTGGCTCTGTCTCAGATCAGTCAGACATGGGGAGATGAGACGGAGGACATCATGTCACATTCTACTTAACATGGACCTGTTGGGATGGGGGTACATGATAGAGCCACAGGGCGTTGCTATGCAAAGACAGAGCAGTGACACTTGAGCAGGAGTAAAACAGGATGCATTACTACTGACAACACTTAATAATACTGCTCTGTCAAGAATGTCATTGCTGGTTTACAAACCAGCTACACTACTGTAGCATATAGTGGCTATTCATAGAACATTATTGAGCATGAGTGAAACAGTGGCTATCTCTACTGACAACACTTAGTGATTCTGCTCTGTCTGACTAGAATGCTATCCTATGCATGGCTCACTACCCAATGTAGCATGTAGGATGTGGCTATTCTCAGAACATTGGTTTGTGGTTGCGCTGTAGAGCAGTGTGCCGTATCCATGGAAGACTGTATTTAAGCTGTGTGTGTGAGACCCAAAGGGTCAGGCCACCTGCGTCCCTGGCACAAAGAGTGTGTGTGTGTGCGTGTGCATGAGTGTGTGTGCGTGCGTTTGTGTCTGTTTTTCAGTGAGTGCCTGTAGGTAGGTAGCTGGGTACATGATGTGCCGATTCATTTTCTGTGTGCTGTGTTTGTTCGCATATCTGTGTGTGTGTGTGTGTGTGTGTGTGTGTTCAGCTGGATACAATGCATGCCTGAACTGCCTCTCACACACACTCCATGGCTGGTTGGCACCGTCAGGGGACGGGGGCTGTCGATGAAGAGTGACAGAACCTGCTAGGCCATCAGACACATGACTGAGTGTTTAAGTGGTTGGAGTGTGTGTGTGTCTGACTGTGTGTGTGTGTGTTTGTGTTTGAGCATGTCTGAGTGTGTTTGTCTGAGTGTGTGTCCGAGAGAGACGGAGCCCTGTCTCTGTGTCAGAGTGGGCACTGACAGATAGCGACAGACAGGCAGACAGACTGAGTGGGGTTGTTTGCCAGCAGACGCAGAAGGAAGGGACTGGAAGGTGTCGGGGGTGGAGGGATAAACGTCTGTCTCTATAATTCCTCTCTGAAAATGTGTTGCTTTTATAAAAGTTTTGGCAAAAGCCTTTACCGCCCTCCAGCCAGTAATGCCTTTGAACCGGCTAGGCAGAGGAGGGGAGAGGGTCCCTGCTATCTTATGTCCTACAAGCAGTTAAAGTGTAAAACGGGATTAGAAAATAGAAAACTAGGTTGGAGGAAGAGGACCGAATTAGAACAGGACCCTTGAGAAAGAGCTCAAGAGAGGAGAGGAGGAGGGAGCGGAGAGGAGGAGGGAGAAAAAGGGAGGACTTAAATAGAGACAGGAAAGACACTCGGATGGAAGAGGAAAGAGAAACAGAGCAGCGCAAACAGATGGAGGCAGTGGCAGGAAGGAGAGAGCATGGGAGGTAGAGAAGAGAGGGATGAAGGGGATAGAGAGACGGAGACATACTGTACAGTAACGGAGATCGAGGCAGACTCCCTCCTGCAGCAGTAGACACAGTCAGTGAGGAGGATACACAGATCTAACTGAATAATAGCCCCGGGACCTGATTTTAGAGAGCCGTGTGTTTGGTGTGTTTGTGTGTGTGTGTGTGTGTGTGTGTGTGTTGTGCACGTGAGCATGTGTGTGTAGCCAGTTCATGCCCACTTCAAACTGGAAGCTCATAGCCTTTAGCCATTAAACCCATTAACTAAGAGGTAAAGACAAGGTCAGACTTTGATACAGTCTTACCGGTAGAGGATGAAAAGTACATGTTAGTGACGGTGGGCGGGGAGACATGACAGAAAATGGTCATATTTAATCAGTGACCTTACTTATAATGTTTTCATACAGTGCCTTCGGAAAGTATTCAGACCCCATGACTTTTTCCACATTTTGTTACATTACAGACTTATTTTAAAATGGATTAAATACAAAAAAAATCCTAATCTATCTACGCACAATACCCTATAATACAATACCCTATAATGACAAAGCAAAAACAGTTTTAATTTATTTTTGATTATTTTATTTATGAAAAATAAAAAACAGAAATAACTTATTTACAAACAGTACCCGTCAAAACTTTGGACACACCTACTCATTCAAGGTTTTTATTTTATTTTACTATTTTCTACATTGACATCAACTATTAAATGACACATATGGAATCATGTAGTAACCAAAAAAGTGTTAAACAAATCAAAATGTATTTTATATTTGAGATTCTTCAAAGTAGCCAGCCTTTGCCTTGATGACAGCTTTGCACACTCTTGGCATTCTCTCAACCAGCTTCATGAGGTATTTACATGGAATGCATTTCAATGAACAGGTGTGCCTTGTTAAAAGTTAACTTGTGGAACTTCTTTCCTTCTTAATGCGTTTGAGCCAATCAGTTACATTACTTCAAGACATAAAGATCAGTCAATCCAGAAAATGTTAAGAACTTTGAAAGTATCTTCAAGTGCAGTCTCAAAAACTATCAAATGCTATGATGAAACTGGTCTCATGAGGACTGCCACAGGAAAGGAAGAACCAGAGTTACCTCTACTGCAGAGGATAAGATAATCAGAGTTACCAGCCTCAGAAATTGCAGCCCAATTAAATGCTTTCCAGAGTTAAAGTAACAGACAACTCAACATCAACCTTTCAGAGGAGACTGCGTGAATCAGGCCTTTTCAAAAAAAAAAATGTTTTTAACCTTCATTTAACTAGGCAAGTCAGTTAAGAACAAATTCTTATTTTCAATGACAGCCTAAGAACAGTGGGTTAACTGCCTTGTTCAGGGGCAGAACAACAGATTTGTACCTTGTCAGCTCAGGGGTTTGAACATGCAACCTTCCGGTTACTAGTCCAACACTCTAACCACTAGGCTACCCTGCCTTCATGGTCAAAGTTCTGCAATGAAACCACTACTACATCAATAAGAAGAAGAGACTGGCTTAGGCCAAGAAACGAGCAATGGACATTATACAGGTGGAAATCTGTCCTTTGGTGTGATGAGTCCAAATTTTAGATTTTTGTTTTCAACCGCCGTGCCTTTGTGAGAGTAGGTGAATGGATGAGAGAAGGTGAACGGATGATCTCTGCATGTGTGGTTCCCACCATGAAACATGGAGGAGGAGGTGTGGGTTTGACAGTGACACTGTCTGTGATTTATTTCTAATTCAAGGCACACTTAACCAGCATGGCTACCACAGCACTCAGCAGCAATACGTCATCCCATCTGGTCTGCGCTTAGTGTGACCATCATTTGTTTTTCAACAGGACAATGACCCAAACACACCTCCAGGCTATGTAAGGGCTATTTGACCAAGAAGGAGAGTGATGGAGTGCTGCATCAGATAACCTGGCTACTACAATCACTCGACCTCAACCCAATTGAGATGGTTTGGGATGAGTTGGACCGCCGAGTGAAGGAAAAGCAGTGCTCAGCATATGTGGGAACTCCTTCAAGACTGTTGGAAAAGCATTTCAGGTGAAGCTGGTTGAGAGAATGCTAAGAGTGTACAAAGCTGTCATCAAGGCAAAGGGTGGCTACTTTGAAGAATCTCAAATATAAAATATATTTGGATTTGTTTAACACTTTTTTGCTTACTACATGATATGTTATTTCATAGTTTTGACGTCATCACTATTATTCTACAATGTAGAAAATAGTAAAAATAAAGAAAAACCCTGGAATGAGTAGGTGTGTCCAAACTTTTGAATGGTACTGTAAGTTTTCAGACCCTTTGCTAAGAGACTCGAAATTGAGCTTAGGTGCATTCCATTGGTCATCATTGAGATGTTTCCAGAACTTGATTGGAGTTCACCTGTGGTAAATTAAATTGATTGGACATGATTTGGAAAGACACACACCTGCCTATATAAGGTCCCACAGTTGACAGTGCATGTCAGAGCAAAATCCAAACCATGAGCTCGAAGGAATTCTTCGTAAAGCTTCGAGACAGGATTGTGTCGGAGCACAGATCTGGGGAACGGTACCAAAACATGTCTGCAGCATTGAAGGTCCCAAGAACACAGTGGCCTCCATCATTCTTAAGTGGAAGAAGTTTGGAACCACTAAGACTTTTCCTAGAGCTGGTAAGGCCGGCCAAACTGAGCAATCGAGAAGGGCCTTGGCCAGGAAGAACACGATGGTCGCTCTGACAGAGCTCCAGAGTTCCTCTGTGGAGATGGGGGAACCTTCCAGAAGGACAACCATCTCTGCAGCACTCCACCAATCAGGCCTTTGTGGTAGAGTGGCCAGACGGAAGCCATTCCTCAGTAAAAGGCACATGACAGCCCGCTTAGAGTTTGCCAAGAGGCACCTAAAGAGCTCTGACCATGGGAGTGTGTGTGTGTGAGTGTAGAGAGAATGTGTAAGTGTACTTTGGATGTCTTTTAGATGTCATGGAGGAGAAGGGACAGAGGACAGCCAAGTCATAAAATAAAAGAGGTCTGATGAAACCAAGATTGAACTCTTTGGCCTTAATGCCAAGCGTCATGTCTAGAGGAAACGTGGCACAATCCCTAGCGTGGAGCACGATGGTGGCAGGATCATGCTGCGGGGATGTTTTTCAGCAGCAGGGACAGGGAGACTAATCAGGATCAAGGGAAAGATGAACGAAGCAAAGTAAATAGAGATCCTTGATGAAAACCTGCTCCAGAGCACTCAGGACCAACAGGACTACGACCCTAAGCACACAGCCAAGACAAAGCAGGAGTAGCTTCGGGACAAGTCTCTGAATGTCCTTGAGTGGCCCATCCAGAGCCCAGATTTGAACCCGATCGAACATCTCTGAAGTGACCTGAAAATAGCTGTGCAGTGAAGCTCCCCATCCAACCTGACAGCGCTTGAGAGGATCTGCAGAAAAGAACAGGAGAAACTCCCCAAATGCAGGTGTGCCAAGCTTGTAGTGTCATACCCAAGAAGACTTGAGGCTGTAGTCGCTGCCAAAGGTGCTTTATCAAAGTTCTGAGTAAAGTGTCTGAATTCTTATGTAAATGTAATGTTTCATTCTTTCATTTTTTTATCAATTTGTAAAAAAAACAAATTGGGTTATTGTGTGTAGATTGGTGAGGAAAATATAACATTTAATCCATCTTAGAACAAGGCTGTAACGTAACAAAATGTGGAAGAAGTCAAGGGGTCTGAATACTTTCCGAATGCACTGCATATGTTAATATTCATACCCATTACGATGTGTACCTACTCATGTCAGCACGACATGTACCAATGGCTATGTACTGAGACCTTGTTGAATACCATTAAACTAACTGGCCCAAGGTTCTGAGCCACAATGACAGCCGAGAACGTTCAGGGCTGTTATTCACAAATAGTCTCTGAGTAGTTGATGCCTTTTAGATCATGATGCCTAACATTACATGAACCGGGGGACCTATTTCTGTCCCTGGGTCCCAAAGACAACACAGTCACAACATGACATGATGTTGTGGGTGTGATCCACAGCGGATGACACACTGAGGAGGCTATCCACATCTGAAGGTGACACCACCCAGCGACCCGGGCTTGAGGAGAGTTTGCCCTCAGCCAGCACAGAATGTGGTCATTAAATTGTCTCCGAGTCCCAAATGGCACTCTATTTCAGATATAGCGCGCTACTTTTGACAAGGGCCCATGGGCCTCCGGTCAAAAGTAGTGCACTGCATACGGAATAGGATGCCATTTGGGACACAGGATGTAATGATTAATGATTCACCCAGCTCAATGCGCTTTACATTGTGTGGGCCGGGTGGTCGGCCCACTCATCCACTGCCACCTTAAATGTTGTTCAGGCCAGAAAATAAGATGCTCAGTGTATGTATCTGTTCATCATTGACTTAAAGGGGAGGGGGTTGGGATCCAGTCAATAACCGAGAGATTGCTAAGCTGAAACTGCCACGTAGTGAGATCTGAGACTGGGTGATTAATGCCTCTAAACCTATGAGACATCCACAGGCTCCATAGTGCTCCAGCTATACTCAACCCCTGTGTGGCAAATGAGAAATACACTTCAGCTAATGTACTTATAATTTAGACCTAGACACGCACGGACGCACACACGTAGACCACTATGGGGCACACACATACAGTCATACAAGCAAGCATGCGCACACACACATACACACACACACACACACACACACACACACACACACACACACACACACACACACACACACACACACACACACACACACACACACACACACACACACACACACACACACACGTACACACGTACACACACACATACGCACACACACAGACAGACAAAACAGCGGTCTGCCTTTGACAGCGTAGTTGTGGTGGACATTATCTGCAGCACAATACTTTCAGTGATGAGTGAGAGTAGTGGGAGCAGACAGACGCTGCCCTCTAGAAACTAATCCAAGGTCAGTTTAACATTTGTTCCCGAAGAGATTTGGGGAGCCAAAACTGATCCTAAATCATAGAGCTGCGGCGGAAACATCCACACCCCAGATCTGGGGCGCTACAGGTAGGAGTTGCATTTAACGACAGATGTAGGATCAGATGAACCTATTCCTTCACCTAACCATAACCATTAAGAAGATTCAACAAAAATGTGACCCTAAATCAGCAGTGAGGGACAATTTCAACCTACTCCATGGGACTGAGAGTTGGAGTTACTGGTTGTGGTTGCCAGGCGATGATTGACATGTTAGTATCCTTCTCCCCTGTCTGTGCCCTGGGGGTGAGGAGCTGTAGCTGATAGCTATAGCTGTGGAGTGCTATAATGGGTAGTGAGTGCAGTACAGTGCAGAGTACCAGCAGCGTGAGCCAAAGGAGGGTATTTAGTGATCACAGGATTAGGATCACCACAGGGAGAGGACGACAGCAGAGGCGTCAGCGAATGACTTCCACTAAGCCAATTGAGGATCGGGACCATGGCCAGACAGAGAGGGAGAGACAGACAGAGAGGGAGAGAGAGACAGAGAGGCAGATGGGGATGAGAGAGGGACAGAGAAAAGAGGGAGCGAGAGGGGATAGGATAGAGGCAGAAAAAGACGGGGGGATAAGATAGAGAGAGAAGGAGAGAAAGAGAGAGAGGTAGATGACAGGGAGACAAGGGAGAGACAGATTGAGCTGCCACTGTATGCGTGATTTTAAGAAAATCCTAAACTGTGGATACTCTCTGATAGACTGAATTTTTTATGGCAACATGGCATCTAGAAATGCCACCACGAGCTGTCAAAACAGCTTCAATGCGCCTTGGCATAGACTCTACAAGTGTCTGGAACTCTATTGGAGAGATGAGATGCCATTCTTCCACAAGATATTCCATCATTTGGGGTTTTGTTGATGGCGGTGGAAAACGCTGTCTCAGGCTCCGCTCCAGAATCTCTGATAAGTGTCCTATTGAGTTGAGATCTGGTGACTGAAACACACACACACACACACACACACACACACACACACACACACACACACACACACACACACACACACACACACACACACACACACACACACACACACACACACACACACACACACACTCTCTAAACCCCCTGTGCTCCTTTGAGACCCCTCTTTCAGTCTGAGATCTCTTCTTCTAGCCATGGTAGCCAGAATAAAGGGCAACTGGGCATTTATATACATGACCTTAAACATGATGGGATTCCTTAATTAGCCCTCATTTACTTGTGTTCCCTTTATTTGAGCCATTACCTGTATGTCCACGGAGTGGAGAGAAGAATGCACTCCTTTTTAAAGCGGGAATATTAACTGGGGAAGTTGCAGAGACACTCCAGCACCCATCTGTCATAGAGTAGAGTGTGGAGAGGCATCCTCAAGGAGAGTCACATAGCAGCAGGCAGGAGAGTTCAAGAAAAAACACATCGCATCGAATGATGGTCTGCCGTTCGCTCGCGGTTCTTTTAAGGGGCCACCCGCTGGTAGGCGTCTGCCCGCCGACATTTTCACACGCTTCTACTCGGTTTGCACTCGGTTTGCAAATTACGGCCGGCACTTTCTACATGTCCAAATTAAAACAAACAAATTACTTAAACCGCGGAAAAAAAACTGTTGGAGAACTTCTATAACCTCTGGGAATGATCTTGGTCCAAGTACGGAAAACTTTAAGGAGCCTTATGCTAGCTTCATCATCGTCTTCTCCTTAGAATGACACAGAAGAGTTCACATCTGGACTACTCATTTTAAATAGGACGCCTGCCTGCCTGCGTATGTGTGTGTGTGATGACTGTGTATATGTGTGTGTGAACATTCATTCACCATCCTCATAAAGAGAGAGACAGGATGCTTTATCAATCTAGTTACTGGAAGAGTAATCGAGAATCGATGGTTGACAATCTCCAAAAGCTCGTCTTGAATTGAGTCTGGTCTCGGTCTGCTCTTGCTGCAGAATCAATCACAGCAAATTGAGCACTCAAGTAAAAAAAGATAGAGAGGTAGACCAAAGCAAAAATAAAACAAACTAAGGCCTCTATTCAATCTGTTTCGATGAAGCGTTACAGATTACCCGGTAGAAATGTAAAGGTCGTTTTCAAATGAGCAGACATGTGCAGCGTTTACCACGAATGTAGTCTCTGCTAACGCGGGAACGTTGCCTTTAAATGTCAATTACTCTGTAACGCTGAACTTCCACGATACGGATTGAATAGAGCCCTTATCCAAGAAACGCATTGGCGTCAGAGTCGTTCCTTTTCCCCCTGCTTGCCAAAAAAAAGGCAGACAGACTGTGCCATTTGAAAAGGTTACTGCTGTCTGCAAGGCAGTGACACTGAAAAGGAGTAAACAAAAACCTCAGCCTCGACACGCACGCAAAATGCACGTGCACATCAAACCACCGTTCGAACTACTTGCGCGTCCCCACACGCTCCACCCCACACACACATCCCACTGGGCACAGATGTCAATTCAACGTCTATTCCACGTTCATTGAAATGACATTGATTCAACCAGTGTGCCCAGTGGGATACATATAGAAACACATACATACACACACAAATGCACACACACACACCCACAGAATGAAAAGCTTTACAGTAGAGTACAGTCCCAGTGCTCTCCCTACACAGGAAAACTCCCTGCATTGTTCCCTAATGGACTGGTGATTACACTGACCTTTTCTTCAACTGGACGGACCGTGTGTGTGTGTGTGTGTGTGTGTGTGTGTGTGTGTGTGTGTAAGTGTGTGTGTATGCGTAGAGAGAGTATGTCTAAGTGTACTTTGGATGTATTTGAGATGTCATGGAGGAGAAGGGACAGAGGACAGCCAAGTCATACAATAAAAGAGAGCGAAAGAGAGAGAGAGAGCGAGAGGAGACACGTATGATGATCCCGGGAGAATAGCAGAGGAGGAGAGGACTCTATAGGGGATGTTGAGAGCAGGGGGTTGGAGAAGAGAGTGTGTTAAAAGAGCTCAGAAATGTGTCTGCCTGTGGATAGAGGAGCTGTGAGTGTTTATATAAAGACAGAGTTAAGATGAAGGAAGCACTCAGTAAGAGGCTGAGACAGGCAGTCCTTAATGGGGAGATTAAACCCAAATAAACCTGCCTGTAAATACAGGCCCAATCACCTGGGATAAGGCAGAGGAGAGCAGCAAGAAACACGCAGCCTCATGTAATAAAATAATTCACAGCAGGATTCTAATCGATACATGAGTCAAATTAAACAGAGGTCCAAAGAAAGAGGGGATTGAGAAACACAGTGAGGGAGAGAGAGAGGGAGGGATCAAACAGAGAGAGAGAGAGAGAGGGAGGGAGGGAGAGAACACGGAGTGAGAGAGAAAGAGAGAGAGCGAGAGGGAGGGAGAGAGAGGGAGAGAACAAACAGAGAGAAAGAGAGAGAAAGAGAGCGCAAGCGAGAGCGTGAGAGTAATGGATTAGGGAAAATTTAGTCGATGAGGACTCACGGCGGCAGACGAGCAGAGAGAAACGTGAGTTGCTGACGGGAATGAGAGATGACAGTTACAGTAGTGTAGAATGCCGAGACGAGGTCGGTTTAACGAGCTAGCTCCAGGTAAAACAATCGATTTCACAATAAGAGTGATGTGCAAATCTATATCTGCAGGGTACTGTAACCTGTTTAATGATTCCACACACAGTCATCTGCAATTCCTAAGTAAGTTTATTGAAGGCGAGATGGGTCTAACATGCCCTGATAGATTAGCTTTGACATCCTCCATTCCAATCTGTGATATCATTAATGAGCTTCACATGGGTACTTCTATTTTTCAATGGCGTGTGTATGAACTCAGAGGAATTGACAGGTCCTACTTAAGTCAAAAATGACATCTTTGAACTTGAAGTTGATTGTAAGTAATGAAGACTGTACGTGAGAGAAGAGATGAGAGAGAGGGTGAGAGGAAGAAAGAGAGAGAGAGATAAAAAGGAAATAGAAGATAGAGAGGGACAGGCAAGAGAAAGAGAGAGAGAGAGATTAAAAGGAAATAGAAGATAGAGAGGGACAGGCAAGAGAAGAGAGAGAGAGATTAAAAGGAAAGAGAAGGTAGAGAGGGACAGGCAAGAGAAAGAGAGAGAGAGAGATTAAAAGGAAAGAAGATAGAGAGGGACAGGCAAGAGAAGAGAGAGAGAGAGATTAAAAGGAAAGAAGATAGAGAGGGACAGGCAAGAGAAAGAGAGAGAGAGAGAGAGAGAGATTAAAAGGAAATAAGATAGAGAGGGACAGGCAAGAGAAAGAGAGAGAGAGAGAGATTAAAAGGAAAGAGAAGATAGAGAAGGACAGGCAAGAGAAAGAGAGAGAGAGAGATTAAAAGGAAAGAGAAGATAGAGAAGGACAGGCAAGAGAAAGAGAGAGAGAGAGATTAAAAGGAAAGAGAAGATAGAGAAGGACAGGCAATAGAAGAGAGAGAGAGATTAAAAGGAAAGAAGATAGAGAGGGACAGGCAAGAGAAAGAGAGAGAGAGAGAGAGAGATTAAAAGGAAATAAGATAGAGAGGGACAGGCAAGAGAAAGAGAGAGAGAGAGAGATTAAAAGGAAAGAGAAGATAGAGAAGGACAGGCAAGAGAAAGAGAGAGAGAGAGATTAAAAGGAAAGAGAAGATAGAGAAGGACAGGCAAGAGAAAGAGAGAGAGATTAAAAGTAAAGAGAAGATAGAGAGGGACAGGCAAGAGAAAGAGAGAGAGAGATTAAAAGGAAAGAGAAGATAGAGAGGGACAGGCAAGAGAAAGAGAGAGAGAGAGAGATTAAAAGGAAAGAGAAGATAGAGAGGGACAGGCAAGAGAAAGAGAGAGAGAGAGATTAAAAGGAAAGAGAAGATAGAGAGGGACAGGCAAGAGAAAGAGAGAGAGAGAGATTAAAAGGAAATAGAAGATAGAGAGGGACAGGCAAGAGAAAGAGAGAGAGAGAGAGAGATTAAAAGGAAAGAGAAGATAGAGAAGGACAGGCAAGAGAAAGGGAGATGAATACAGAAAAAGGATCAAACACTCTCTTCCCTGTGATATGCTGACTGGCAGAAAGAGACTGCCAAGGGAGGAGGGAGGAGAAAGAAAGAGGGATGAGAGAGAGCGAGAAAAAGAGTCTCAGAGAGTAATTATGACAAGTGGTCTCTACAGCTTTCAACACTGTTTCGCCCCATGTTGTGTAAAACAGCCATATCAAGGAGGCAGGACCAGGGAGAGAGGGAATGAGAGAGGGAAGGAGAGAGCGAAGGAGAAGAGAGAAAGAACAGAAAGGCTATTATACATTTTTCATTACGTTTCCAGGCACGAAGCCACATCAAAGCTTTTCCGAGAGGGGCAGAGTGGGAGAGACGGAGAGAGAGAGAGGGGAGGAGGAAGAGAGAGAGAGGGAGAGAAAGAAGTAGGCACAGGATGTTCTAATTAACTTCACAGTCATCTGCTCCCCCTACTCATCCATTCTGTGTGTGTGTCTGGCCTGCCCACTGTCTGTGTGTGCCTTGTAAATTAATCAGTGCAGTGCGTCCTGGAGAGAGAGAACGGACCCAACTAACTGTACCCAGCGAGTTCTGTCCTCTTCATTGTGGCACATAGTACAGAGGGGGGCACACTCAAACGAGGGGAGGGGGGAGGGTGAGAGGGCAAGAGAAAGCGTGTCAGAAGGAAGAAAAAGGAAAGAGGGAGCCCTGAGGTGACGCCACGCCCCAGGAAGGAGAGAGAGAAACAAAGACCCACCCTTCCTTCCTCTTTTCCATTGCCTCACACGGCTCTCCTCCCCCATTTTTCTCTTTTGCTCCCTTCATCTCGTAACTCTTGATTACCACTAGGCAGTGTGAGTCAACAGGAAGTTGAGTGCTCTCTACACATTAGAAACATGACATACAGCTTCTGTCACCCTAATTCAGTTTCTACTACATTACCGTGTCGACAATGGAGAGTGCTGATGTGAATGAGCTTGTTGAGAGGCTAATTTATATTGTGTGTGTGTGTGGGGGGGGGGGGGGGGGGGCACCTCTGTAGCTCAGCTGGTAGAGCATGGTGCTAGCAATGCCAGAATAGTGGGTTTGATTCTTGTGTGTGTGTGTGTGTGTGTGTGTGTGTGTGTGTGTAGTGGGTCCTCTGTAGCTCAGTGTGTGTGTATGTGGGGGTGGTCCTCTGTAGCTCAGTTTGTGTGTATGTGGGGGTGTCCTCTGTAGCTCAGTTTGTGTGTATGTGGGGGTGGTCCTCTCTAGCTCAGTTTGTGTGTATGTGGGGGTGGTCCTCTGTAGCTCAGTTTGTGTGTATGTGGGGGTGTCCTCTGTAGCTCAGTTTGTGTGTATGTGGGGGTGGTCCTCTCTAGCTCAGTTTGTGTGTATGTGGGGGTGTCCTCTGTAGCTCAGTTTGTGTGTATGTGGGGGTGGTCCTCTGTAGCTCAGTTTGTGTGTATGTGGGGGTGGTCCTCTGTAGCTCAGTTTGTGTGTATGTGGGGGTGGTCCTCTGTAGCTCAGTTTGTGTGTATGTGGGGGTGGTCCTCTGTAGCTCAGTTTGTGTGTATGTGGGGGTGGTCCTCTGTAGCTCAGTTTGTGTGTATGTGGGGGTGGTCCTCTGTAGCTCAGTTCGTAGAGCATGGTGCTTGCAATGCCAGGCATAGTGGGTTTAATTCCTAGGACCACCCATATGTAACATGCATGCATGACTGTAATTCACTTTGGATACAAGTGTCTGCTAAATGGCATCTACAAGTCAAATAAAGGAAACACCTCAGGACCATGGACTGGGGTGAAAGTTCACCTTCCAACAGGACAACGATCCGAAAGACACAGCCAACACAATGCAGGAGTGGCTTTGGGACAAGTCCCTGAATGTCCTTGAGTGGCCCAGCCAGATCCCGGACTTGAACCCGATCGAACATCTCCGGAGAGACCTGAAAATAGCTGTACAGCGACGCTCCCCATCCAACCTGACAGAGGTTGAGAGGATCTGATGAGAAGAATGGGAGAAACTCCCCAAATACAGGTGTGCCAAGATTAGCATCATACCCAAGAAGACTTGAGGCTGTAATCTCTGCCAAAGGTGCTTCAACAACGTACTGAGTAAAGGGTCTGAATACTTACAATACCAGTCAAAAGTTTGTTGTTGTTATTTTCTACAATAGTGAAGACATCAAAACTATCAAATAACACATACGGAATCATGTAGTAACCAAAAAAGTGTTAAAAAGTGTTATATTTTAAATTCTTAAAAGTAGCCACCCTTTGCCTTGATGAAAGCTTTGCACACTGTTGGCATTCTCTCAACCAGCTACACCTGGAATGCTTTTCCGACAGTCTTGAAGGAGTTCCCACATATTTTGAGTTGCTGTGCGTTTTGTTGCCAACCTGTTTTGCTACCTGACAAATTTACGGTTTTTACTTTTTAATTACCGTTTATATTTTTGTTTTTTCCTACTCAACTTTTTCACTCCGGACGCTTTATCTGGACACGATTCGTCAGGACCTCCAACAGCCGAAGCTAAGTAGTAACATTAACATGATGCCTTCTAATTGCAGTCGCTGTACTCGCCTTACGGCGAGGATAGCTGTGCTACAAGCCCAGCTTCAGACGCAATCGCTAGGCAAGGGTAATTTCAGTGTAGGAAAGGATGAAACAGCGTCTGTGCCACCAGTAAGTACAGATAGTAGTATAAATCCCCTGGCACAGTCCCCGCAGCCGGACAACTTTCTCACGGTTTCTGGAAGGAAATGCTGTAGGAACGCTCAACCGGTGTCGCTCATTCAGCCGACAGAAACTTTCAACCGGTTTTCCCCATTAAGCAGCGGGTCGGAGTCAGAGGCCGAGTCTTCTCTGGATCTCTACTCCTCCCGTTACGGGGTCTGAGACGCCGAAGCTTCCCACCATTAGCTCTGACAAATTGAAAACTCTAGTCATTGGCGACTCCATTACCCGCAGTATTAGACTTGAGAATCATCCAGCGATCATACACTGTTTACCGGGGGGCAGGGCTACCGACGTTAAGGCTAATCTGAAGATGGTGCTGGCTAAAGCTAAAACTGGCGAGTGTAGAGAGTATAGAGATATTGTTATCCACGTCGGCACCAACGATGTTAGGATGAAACAGTCAGAGATCACCAAGCGCAACATAGCTTCTGCGTGTAAATCAGCTAGAAAGATGTGTCAGCATCGAGTAATTGTCTCTGGCCCCCTCCCAGTTAGGGGGAGTGATGAGCTCTACAGCAGAGTCTCACAACTCAATCGCTGGTTGAAAACTGTTTTCTGCCCCTCCCAAAAGATAGAATTTGTAGATAATTGGCCCTCTTTCTGGGACTCACCCACAAACAGGACCAAGCCTGACCTGCTGAGGAGTGACGGACTCCATCCTAGCTGGAGGGGTGCTCTCATTTTATCTACCAACATAGACAGGGCTCTAACTCCTCTAGCTCCACAATGAAATAGGGTGCAGGCCAGGCAGCAGGCTGTTAGCCAGCCTGCCAGCATAGTGGAGTCTGCCACTAGCACAGTCAGTGTAGTCAGCTCAGCTATCACCATTGAGACCGTGTCTGTGCCTCGACCTAGGTTGGGCAAAACTAAACATGGCGGTGTTCGCCTTAGCAATCTCACTAGGATAACGACCACCTCCATTCCTGTCATTATTGAAAGAGATCATGATACCTCACATCTCAAAATAGGGCTACTTAATGTTAGATCCCTTACTTCAAAGGCAATTATAGTCAATGAACTAATCACTGATCATAATCTTGATGTGATTGGCCTGACTGAAACATGGCTTAAGCCTGATGAATTTACTGTGTTAAATGAGGCCTCACCTCCTGGCTACACTAGTGACCATATCCCCTGTGCATCCCGCAAAGGCGGAGGTGTTGCTAACATTTACGATAGCAAATTTCAATTTACAAAAAAAAAAATGACGTTTTCGTCTTTTGAGCTTCTAGTCATGAAATCTATGCAGCCTACTCAATCACTTTTTATAGCTACTGTTTACAGGCCTCCTGGGCCATATACAGCGTTCCTCACTGAGTTCCCTGAATTCCTATCGGACCTTGTAGTCATAGCGGATAATATTCTAATCTTTGGTGACTTTAATATTCACATGGAAAAGTCCACAGACCCACTCCAAAAGGCTTTCGGAGCCATCATCGACTCAGTGGGTTTTGTCCAACATGTCTCTGGACCCACTCACTGTCACAGTCATACGCTGGACCTAGTTTTGTCCCATGGAATAAATGTTGTGGATCTTGATGTTTTTCCTTATAATCCTGGACTATCGGACCACCATTTTATTACGTTTGCAATTGCAACAAATAATCTGCTCAGACCCCAACCAAGGATCATCAAAAGTCGTGCTATAAATTCACAGACAACACAAAGATTCCTTGATGTCCTTCCAGACTCCTTCTGCCTACCCAAGGACGCCAGAGGACAAAAATCAGTTAACCACCTAACTGAGGAACTCAACTTAACCTTGCGCAATACCCTAGATGCAGTTGCACCCCTAAAAACTAAAAACATTTCTCATAAGAAACTAGCTCCCTGGTACACAGAAAATACCCGAGCTCTGAAGCAAGCTTCCAGAAAATTGGAACGGAAATGGCGCCACACCAAACTGGAAGTCTTCCGACTAGCTTGGAAAGACAGTACTGTGCAGTACCGAAGAGCCCTTACTGCTGCTCGATCATCCTATTTTTCTAACTTAATTGTGGAAAATAAGAACAATCCGAAATTCCTTTTTGATACTGTCGCAAAGCTAACTAAAAAGCAGCATTCCCCAAGAGAGGATGACTTTCACTTTAGCAGTGATAAATTCATGAACTTCTTTGAGGAAAAGATTATGATTATTAGAAAGCAAATTACGGACTCTTCCTTAAATCTGCGTATTCCTTCAAAGCTCAGTTGTCCTGAGTCTGCACAACTCTGCCAGGACCTAGGATCAAGAGAGACACTCAAGTGTTTTAGTACTATATCTCTTGACACAATGATGAAAATAATCATGGCCTCTAAACCTTCAAGCTGCATACTGGACCCTATTCCAACTAAACTACTGAAAGAGCTGCTTCCTGTGCTTGGCCCTCCTATGTTGAACATAATAAACGGCTCTCTATCCACCGGATGTGTACCAAACTCACTAAAAGTGGCAGTAATAAAGCCTCTCTTGAAAAAGCCAAACCTTGACCCAGAAAATATAAAAAACTATCGGCCTATATCGAATCTTCCATTCCTCTCAAAAATTTTAGAAAAGGCTGTTGCGCAACAACTCACTGCCTTCCTGAAGACAAACAATGTATACGAAATGCTTCAGTCTGGTTTTAGACCCCATCATAGCACTGAGACGGCACTTGTGAAGGTGGTAAATGACATTTTAATGGCATCGGACCGAGGCTCTGCATCTGTCCTCGTGCTCTTAGACCTTAGTGCTGCTTTTGATACCATCGATCACCACATTCTTTTGGAGAGATTGGAAACCCAAATTGGTCTACACGGACAAGTTCTGGCCTGGTTTAGATCTTATCTGTCGGAAAGATATCAGTTTGTCTCTGTGAATGGTCTGTCCTCTGACAAATCAACTGTAAATTTCGGTGTTCCTCAAGGTTCCGTTTTAGGACCACTATTGTTTTCACTATATATTTTCCCTCTTGGGGATGTTATTCGAAAACATAATGTTAACTTTCACTGCTATGCGGATGACACACAGCTGTACATTTCAATTAAACATGGTGAAGCCCCAAAATTGCCCTTGCTAGAAGAATGTGTTTCAGACATAAGGAAGTGGATGGCTGCAAACTTTCTACTTTTAAACTCGGACAAAACAGAGATGCTTGTTCTAGGTCCCAAGAAACAAAGAGATCTTCTGTTGAATCTGACAATTAATCTTAATGGTTGTACAGTCGTCTCAAATAAAACTGTGAAGGACCTCGGCGTTACTCTGGACCCTGATCTCTCTTTTGAAGAACATATCAAGACCATTTCAAGGACAGCTTTTTTCCATCTACGTAACATTGCAAAAATCAGGAACTTTCTGTCCAAAAATGATGCAGAAAAATTAATCCATGCTTTTGTCACTTCCAGGTTAGACTACTGCAATGCTCTACTTTCCGGCTACCCGGATAAAGCACTAAATAAACTTCAGTTAGTGCTAAATACGGCTGCTAGAATCCTGACTAGAACCAAAAAATTTGATCATATTACTCCAGTGCTAGCCTCTCTACACTGGCTTCCTGTCAAAGCAAGGGCTGATTTCAAGGTTTTACTGCTAACCTACAAAGCATTACATGGGCTTGCTCCTATCTATCTCTCTGATTTGGTCCTGCCGTACATACCTACACGTACGCTACGGTCACAAGACGCAGGCCTCCTAATTGTCCCTAGAATTTTTAAGCAAACAGCTGGAGGCAGGGCTTTCTCCTATAGAGCTCCATTTTTATGGAACGGTCTGCCTACCCATGTCAGAGACGCAAACTCGGTCTCAACCTTTAAGTCTCTACTGAAGACTCATCTCTTCAGTGGGTCATATGATTGAGTGTAGTCTGGCCCAGGAGTGGGAGGGTGAACGGAAAGGCTCTGGAGCAACGAACCACCCTTGCTGTCTCTGCCTGGCCGGTTCCCCTCTTTCCACTGGGATTCTCTGCCTCTAACCCTATTACAGGGGCTGAGTCACTGGCTTTACTGGGGCTCTCTCATGCCGTCCCTGGAGGAGGTGCGTCACCTGAGTGGGTTGAGTCACTGATGTGGTCATCCTGTCTGGGTTGGCGCCCCCCCCCCCCCCCCCTTGGGTTGTGCCGTGGCGGAGGTCTTTGTGGGCTATACTCAGCCTTGTCTCAGGATGGTAATTTGGTGGTTGAAGATATCCCTCTAGTGGTGTGGGGGCTGTGCTTTGGCAAAGTGGGTGGGGTTATATCCTTCCTGTTTGGCCCTGTCCGGGGGTGTCCTCGGAGTGGGCCACAGTGTCTCCTGACCCCTCCTGTCTCAGCCTCCAGTATTTATGCTGCAGTAGTTTATGTGTCGGGGGGCTAGGGTCAGTTTGTTATATCTGGAGTACTTCTCCTGTCCTATTCGAATCTAAGTGTGCGTTCTCTAATTCTCTCCTTCTCTCTTTCTCTCTCTCGGAGGACCTGAGCCCTAGGACCATGCCCCAGGACTACCTGACATGATGACTCCTTGCTGTCCCCAGTCCACCTGGCTGTGCTGCTGCTCCAGTTTCAACTGTTCTGCCTTATTATTATTCGACCATGCTGATCATTTATGAACATTTGAACATCTTGGCCATGTTCTGTTATAATCTCCACCCGGCACAGCCAGAAGAGGACTGGCCATCCCACATATGCTCTCTCTAATTCTCTCTTTCTTTCTCTCTCTCGGAGGACCTGAGCCCTAGGACCATGCCCCAGGAATACCTGACATGATGACTCCTTGCTGTCCCCAGTCCACCTGACTGTGCTGCTGCTCCAGTTTCAACTATTCTGCCTTATTATTATTCGACCATGCTGGTCATTTATGAACATTTGAACATCTTGACCATGTTTTGTTATAATCTCCACCCGGCACAGCCAGAAGAGGACTGGCCACCCCACATAGCCTGGTTCCTCTCTAGGTTTCTTCCTAGGTTTTGGCCTTTCTAGGGAGTTTTTCCTAGCCACCGTGCTTCTTCACCTGCATTGCTTGCTGTTTGGGGTTTTAGGCTGGGTTTCTGTACAGCACTTTGAGATATCAGCTGATGTACGAAGGGCTATATAAAATAAATTTGATTGATTGATGCTGAGCACTTGCTGGCTGCAAATGCGGACATCATCCGTTCACCTACTCTGCATCTCAAAAGGACATGGCAGTTAGAACCAAAAATCTCAAATTTGGACAGATTTACACTGGACTAATGTCAATTGCTTGTGTTTCTTGGGCCAAGCAGGTCTCTTGTTCTTATTGGTGTCCTCTAGTAATGGTTTCTTTGCAGCAATTTGACCATGAAGGCCTGATTCACGTTCTTGAAATGTTCTGGATTGACTGACCTTAATGTCTTAAAGTCATGATGGTCTGTCGTTTCTCTTTGCTTATTTGAGCTGTTTTTGCCATATTATGGACCTGGTCTTTTACCAAATAGGGTTATCTTCTGTATACCACCCCTATTTTGTGACATGACAACTGATTGGCTCAAACACATTAAGATGGAAAGAAATTCCACAAATTAACTTTTAACAAATGCAGCTGTTAATGTAAATGCATTCCAGGTGACTACCTCATAAAGCTGGTTGAGAGAATGCCAAGAGTGTGCAAAGCTGTAATCAAGGCAACGGGTGGCTACTTTGAAGAGTCTCAAATATAAAATATATTTTGATTTGTGTAATACTTTTATGGTTAGTACATGATTCCATTTGTGTTATTTGATCGTTTTGATGTCTAAACTATTATTCCACAATGTAGAAAATAGAAACAATAAAGAAAAGTCCTGGAATGAGTAGGTGTGTCCAACCTTTTGACTGGTGCTGTATGTAAATAAGGTACAGTTGAAGTCGGAAGTGTACATACACTTAGGTTGGAGTCATTCAAACTCGTTTTTCAACCGCTCCACAAATTTCTTGTTAACAAACTACAGTTTTGGCAAGTCGGTTAGGACATCTACTTTGTGCATGACACAAGTAATTTTCCCAACAATTGTTTACAGACAGATTATTTCATTTATAATTCACTGTATCACAATTCCAGTGGGTCAGAAGTTTACATACTCTAAATTGACTGTGTTTTTAAACAGCTTGGAAAATTGCAGACAATTATGCCATAGCTTTAGAAAGCTTCTGACAGGCTAATTGACATCATTTGAGCCAGTGGAGGTTTACCTGTGGTGTATATTTCAAGGCCTATCTTCAAACTCAATGCCTTTTTGCTTGACATCATGGGAAAATCAAAAGAAATCAGCCAAGACCTCAGAAAAAAAATGTAGACCTACACAAGTCTGGTTCATCCTTGGGAGCAATTTCCAAATGCCTGAAGGTACCACGTTCATCTGTACAAATAATAGTATGCAAGTATAAACACCATGGGACCACGCAGCCATCATACCGCTACGGGCAGAACTGAAAATGCGCGAGGTCTACAAACCTGACTCAGTTATACCAGCACTGTCAGGAGGAATGGGCCAAAATTCACCCAATTTATTGTGGGAAGCTTGTGGAAGGCTGCCCAAAACATTTGACCCAAGTTAATTTAAAGGCAATGCTACCAAATACTAATCGAGTGTGTGTAAACGTCTGACCCACTGGGAATGTGATGAAAGAAATAAAAGCTGAAATAAATAATTCAATCTACTATCATTCTGACATTTCACATTCTTAAAATAAAGTGGTGATCCTAACTGACCTAATTTTTATTAGGATTAAATTGTGAAAAACGATGTTTAAATGTATTTGGCTTTGGTGTATGTAAACCTCCGACTTCAACTGTATGTTTTTATATTGTAATGGCTTTCTTCTATCTCCTCCTCTGATGAAGAGGTAGAACAAGGATCGGACCAAAATGCAGCGTGTCGATTGTGATTCATGTTTAATGAAAAAACACACTAAACACAAACACTACAAAAACAAACGTAACGAAAACCTAAACAGCCTATCTGGTGAAAACACATAGACAGGAACAATCACCCACAAACACAGTGAAACCCAGGCTACCTAAATATGGTTCCCAATCAGAGACAATGACGAACACCTGCCTCTGATTGAGAACCATATCAGGCCGAACATAGAACTGGACAAACTAGACATGTAACATAGAATGCCCACTCAGATCACACCCTGACCAACCAAAACATAGAAATATACAAAGTAAACTATGGTCAGGGTGTGACAGTACCCCCCCCCCCCCCCCCAAGGTGCGGACTCCGGCCACAAAACCTGAACCTATAGGGGAGGGTCTGGGTGGGCATCTGTCCGCGGTGGCGGCTCTGGCGCTGGACGTAGACCCCACTCCATAATAGTTTTAGTCCACCTCCTTAGCGTCCTTAGCTCGGGACAGAGGTAGCTCGGGACTGATGGGCAGCTCAGCACTGAGAGGAAGCTCAGCACTGAGAGGAAGCTCAGCACTGAGAGGAAGCCCAGGCAGGTAGTTGGATCTAGCAGATCCTGGCTGACTGGAGAATCTGGAAGAGTCTGGTCTACTGGAGAATCTGGAAGAGTCTGGTCGACTGGCAGATCTGGAAGAGTCTGGTCGACTGGCAGATCTGGAAGAGTCTGGTCGACTGGCAGATCTGGAAGAGTCTGGTCGACTGGCAGATCTGGAAGAGTCTGGTCGACTGGCAGCTCAGGCTGCTCCATGCTGACTGGCTGCCCCATGCTGACTGGCAGCTCTGACTGCTCCATGCTGACTGGCTGCTCCATGCTGACTGGCAGCTCTGGCTGCTCCATGCTGACTGGCAGCTCTGGCTGCTCCATGCTGACTGGCAGCTCTGGCTGCTCCATGCTGACTGGCAGCTCTGGCTGCTCCATGCTGACTGGCTGCTCCATGCTGACTGGCTGCTCCATGCTGACTGGCTGCTCTGGCTGCTCCATGCTGACTGGCGGCCCTGGCTGCTCCATGCTGACTGGCGGCCCTGGCTGCTCCATGCTGACTGGCGGCCCTGGCTGCTCCATGCTGACTGGCGGCCCTGGCTGCTCCATGCTGACTGGCGGCCCTGGCTGCTCCATGCTGACTGGCGGCCCTGGCTGCTCCATGCTGACTGGCGGCCCTGGCGGCTCCATGCTGACTGGCGGCCCTGGCGGCTCCATGCTGACTGGCGGCCCTGGCGGCTCCATGCTGACTGGCGGCCCTGGCGGCTCCATGCAGACTGGCAGCTCTGGCGGCTCCTTGCAAACTGGCAGCTCCTTGCAGACTGGCAGCTCCTTGCAGACTGGCAGCTCCTTGCAGACTGGCAGCTCCTTGCAGACTGGCAGCTCCTTGCAGACTGGCAGCTCCTTGCAGACTGGCAGCTCCTTGCAGACTGGCAGCTCCGAACAGGCGGGAGACTCCGGCAGCGCTGTAGAGGCGGAAAGCTCTGACAGCGCTAAACAGGCGGGAGACTCCGACAGCGCTGAAGAGGAGGAAGTCTCTGGCAGCGCTGGACAGGCGAGGCGCACTGTAGGCCTGATGCGTGGTGCTGGCACTGGTGGTACTGGGCCGAGGACACGCACAGGAAGCCTGGTGCGGGGAGCTGCTACCGGAGGGCTGGGGTGTGGAGGTGGTACTGGATGGGTTAGACCGTGAAGGCGTACTGGAGATCTTGAGAGTGGTGCTGGCACAGGACGTGCAAGGCTAGGGAGGTGCACAGGAGGCCTGGTGCGTGAGACTGGCACCATCTTCACCAGCCGACTAACACGCACCTCAGGACGAGTATGGAGCGCTGACCCAGGTGCCATCAAATCCCCGACACGCTCCGTCGGGCGAATTCCATGTTTAAAACACCAACACAGCAACTCCCTCATTACTCTCTCCTCCAATATCCCCATTAACTCCTTCACAGTCTCTGCTTCGCTCACCTCCAACACCGGCTCTGGTTCTGGTTCTGGTCTCCTCCTTGGCTCCTCGCGATAAACAGGGGGAGTTGGCTCAGGTCTGCTACCTGGCGTAGCCATACTCCCTGTTAGCCCCCCCCAATAAATTTTTGGGGCTGACTCTCTGGCTTCCGTCCGCGCCGCCGTGCTTGCTTCGCCAACTCCATTCTCTGATAACCCTCCGCGCACTGCTCCAGCGAATCCCAGGCGGGCTCCGGCACTCTCCCTGGGTCGGCCACCCACCTGTCGATCTCCTCCCAAGTAGTATAGTCCATACTCCTGCTGTCCATAACGTCCTCCCATGTCCATTCTTCTTTACGCTGCTGTTGCTGCCTGTTGACACGCTGCTTGGTCCGTTGGTGGTGGGTGATTCTGTAATGGCTTTCTTCTATCTCCTCCTCTGATGAAGAGGTAGAACAAGGATCGGACCAAAATGTAGCGTGTCGATTGCGATTCATGTTTAATGAAAAAACACACTA
Organism: Oncorhynchus mykiss; assembly: GCF_057628025.1. Taxonomy (NCBI): domain Eukaryota; kingdom Metazoa; phylum Chordata; class Actinopteri; order Salmoniformes; family Salmonidae; genus Oncorhynchus; species Oncorhynchus mykiss. The sequence continues at coordinate 36,240,752 of NC_143027.1, read as the reverse complement.
AACACAAACACTACAAAAACAATAAACGTAACGAAAACCTAAACAGCCTATCTGGTGAAAACACATAGACAGGAACAATCACCCACAAACACACAGTGAAACCCAGGCTACCTAAATATGGTTCCCAATCAGAGACAATGACGAACACCTGCCTCTGATTGAGAACAATATCAGGCCGAACATAGAACTGGACAAACTAGACATGTAACATAGAATGCCCACTCAGATCACACCCTGACCAACCAAAACATAGAAATATACAAAGTAAACTATGGTCAGGGTGTGACATATATATATATATACCTGTTTTCACTTTGTCATTATGGTGTGTTGTGTGTAGATTGATGAGGCAATTTTTTTTTTTTAAATCAATTTTAGAATAAGGCTGTAACGTAACAAAAGGTGAAAAAAGTCAAGGGGTATGAATACTTTCCGAAGGCACTGTATACAGGATATACATACTTATGTCTGTATGAGAAAGTGAGAGAGCGAGCTAGAGAAATAAAAAGAAAGAGAGAGAGAGAGAGCGATAGAGAGAGAGGGGGGGGGGTGAGAGTGAGAGAGAGAGAGAGAGAGAGAGAGAGAGAGAGAGAGAGAGCGATAGAGGTTGGGGGGGGGGTGAGAGTGAGAGGGGGGGGGGTGAGAGTGAGAGAAACTGAGCTGTTCTTTTCTTCTTTTCTGTTCCTTTCTTTCTTTAATGGTAACCATTAGTCAATTCTACACTACGACTCTGATACAACTCTATCTGATTCATTTTGTATCATTGATAGCAGATCTCTTTGAATCCCTGAAACTCAAACATAAAAGGCTATGGAAAATATCTAGGACCATTGCCTAGTATACAGCGGGAAAACCCAACCCAGGCACATCCGGGGTAAACTTACTTTAATGGGGAAAAAAATACTTTAATTAGAAGTGTAAAGTAAGTATATTAGAGAGAGCAGTTAAGAAATAATCATTTTTGAATACATTTCGAAGAACAAGAGAGAGGTGGAATAGACCATTAATTAGAGATGTGACCTTTTGGTTAACAGAGGAACGCTTCTTCAGCTTGTTACCCTGATTAGAATCATTAGATTTTTCTTTAACACTGAAAATGTTGTCATCTAGGGCTGTATCTCAAATGCTACCCTGTTACCTGTGGGGCCCTGGTCAAATGTAGTGCCCTATGTAGGGGATAGGGTGCAATTTTGGATGCACCCTAGCTCTTTAACTCTCGGGAGATAATTAATTATTTGGGTCAGTTTGTCATGTAAGTCGGAAAGAGACGGTGTTAATTCGCTAGCTTCATCCATTAATCCTTATAAACAATACTCACATTTATGCTGTCCCTAATCAAATCAGCTCTGCTTTTCAATGAAAAAAAGCACATTTTTAGATTTTGTTCCTCAAATGTCACATAGCCAGTCATGCTTTAAGCCCAGTAAAAGGGTTTGATACATGCTGAGAACTAAATTTACAGTACAGTGTGTGAGACAATTCTTTATGCAGTTTTACAGACATTACACTCTTATCAAAAATATGTTATAATAAGGATTATGGATAAAAATAAGAATTCTTCATAGATCACACATGATCCTGGATCCATCAGTTGCTACTGTTTAAACCTAAAACCGCCCCTTTTTTTCAATTATCACCTAAAAATGACCTTCCCAAATCTAACTGCCTGTAGCTCAGGACCTGAAGCAAGAATATGCATGTTCCTGATACCATTTGAAAGGAAACACTTTGAAGTTTGTGGAAATGTGAAATTAATGTAGGATCTGGATCTGGTAAAAGATAATACAAAGAAAAAACAAACGTTTTTTGTGTTTGTTTTTTTGTACCATCGTCTTTGAAATGCATGAGAAAGGCCAACATGTATTATTCCAGCCAAGGCGCAATATTGATTTTGGCCACTAGATGGCAGAATTGTATGTGGAAAGTTTTAGACTGATCCAATGAACCACTGCATTTCTGTTCAAAATTGTGTATCAAGACTGCCCTAATGTGCCTAACTGGTTAATTAATAACTTTTCAAGTTCATGACTGTGCACTCTCCTCAAACAGTAGCATAGTATTATTTCACTGTAATATCTACTGTAAATTGGACAGTGCAGTTAGATTAACAAGAATGTAAGCTTTCTGCGAATATCAGATATGTCTATGTCTTGGGAAATGTTCTTGTTACTTACAACCTCATGCTAATCACATTAGCTCACATTAGCTCAACCGTCCCGTGGGTGGGACACCGATCTGTAGAGATCCTTAAGAGGTATTAATCAAGGCTGGCTAATGTAAATTCTTACCAACTGGCTGCTAACTCTAGCATAGCACCATGCTAAACGGAATGTGTGTGAATGTGTTTGTGATTAATTGTTTATTGATTTTTAAGAAGCCCATAGAAGATCATGATTGGTGTGAAACCTGAAGAGAATACAACTTTATTTACAATATCCTTCTGCACCAATACAAAACCCCAAAAAGCATTGTATGAGCGGGGTACGTGCTGCTGCTGTGCTGTTAGCATTTCCCTGATAAGTATGGAACTGACTACACACACTGAGACACACACACACACACAAACACACACACACGCACGCATACACACACACACACACAAACACACACACACGCACGCATACACACACACACACAAACACACACACGCACGCACGCGCACACACACACAAACACACACATGCGCGCACGCCTCGTGTATTCTCGCTACATGGTGCTGGTTTCACCTTGGCCTTCAAAGCTTCACATGGACATGGACTTTTTTATCTGACAGATTTGCCTCTTCCTTTGGAGCCCGTGTGGATGCTGCTGCGCTCACTAGATGTTGGCTATGTGTTTCTTCCCTCGCATATCAAAAAGTACAGCCTAGCCCGTGGTATGGGGCTCTCTGTGAACCACTGCTGAGGAACAATCTGCCTATCAGGCTGCAGAAAACTCTCCAAGTTGTATAGAAGTAAACCTACAGACAAACAGGCATCCATGCAGAGTTGAGAACAACTTTAAAGTAGAACATGTCATGTCATGCTATTCTATCCTATCCTACTATGTCCTACTATACAAAACAATACAATACAATACACTACTATACTATACTATACAATACTATACAATACTATGCTATACTATAACATACAGTACAATACTATACTAAACAATACTATACAATACTACGCTGGGGCGGCAGCGTAGCCTAGTGGTTAGACCGTAGGACTAGTAACCGTAAGGTTGCAAGTTTCAAATCCCCGAGCTGAC
>NC_143027.1:32600000-32610000 GCF_057628025.1 Oncorhynchus mykiss | reverse complement strand
GAACCGGCATCGCCTCCTGATCCAGATCTGAATCTTGAACCTGTGACTCAACCTCTGACCCTTCACTGGCAGAGAGGAGGCAGAATGACAGGTTGTGGTCCTATGCCTACTCCTGCAAGCCCCTCCTCCCACTGTTGAAGAAGGCCATGAGCACTACAATGGGGGTCAGGCTCAACCCGTTGTTGTTGTTGCTCTGGGTCATGTTCACCGCTTTCTGTTGATTCCTTTCTAAGAAGGCTGCTATCATCTGAGCCTTCTCCAGATCCCTTTCGGCTTACCGTAGACGGCGCTGTCTTTCTAACCGTTTGGCTATGGTTTCACATGCTTCGAAAGCTCGTGGCGTTTGGGTGTCCAAGCGCCAACACTCCTCGCCAGCTTGCATGTTCTCCATGTTTTGGCATTTGACCTCCTCTAGTTTAAGGAGCTTCATACACTTCCTGAGAGCAGCAGCTTCTGAGTCACACAGGGTCTCTGATGGGACTCCACTCCATCCGTTTCCACGACTCTGAGAGGACCGGTATGAAGAGTGGATCTGAGCGATTTAATAGAACGTCACTCTGATCCCCCCAGTGTGCCTCCTCTGTGAGGTGTCTTCCAGAGTCTGGTGAAATGGCAGGCCTTCATGTGTTGGGGCCTCCATACTGTAGGCACTGAGGAAGAGGGCTTGGATGGAGAGTGTTGAGGGTAGTCTGCCACAGATAGCTGCAGTGCTTGTGTGAATCATCTCTTTTGAGATCGGGTTATGTTGGGGGTAAACTTCATTATCTCTCAAATGGACTGGGGTCTGTTTTTGGCTCTTTTCACCTACAAACAGGCTCCTCTTTAGGCCTCACTCCTGCTGGATGTGTGCTTGCTGCACTTGGCTGTGACAAAGTGAAGGTTCCACCTGCTTGTGTCTCACATGTGTCGGACCCAGCTACGGCAGAGTCAGGATGAGGTTCGCCATCGAGGGTGGGGGAATTGAGGACACCTGTATCCCACTTCAAATCTGTCCGAAGGACTACTTTTTGAGGCCGGTTGCCTAATGTGAATACACTGGGTGAGATAGGAGCTGATACAGAATCAGGAATTCTGGTTAGAGGACAAGGATAGGGCAGAGAGTTGGGGTTTCGGTTTAGAGAGTTGCAGCTCATTCTATCCTTTAAAATGATCCATGTGTGAGAACAATTAGAGCCTTTTCAACAGAGAGCATCCCACTTTACAGCATCTCACTATGAGATGTTAGGACACAAGTGCAAGTAGCTGTTGCTATAGCTTCTAACAACCACAAAAGAGAAATGGCAACAATCCTCTCAACTAATGCAGCATAAATGTGTGTGTAGTGTGTTTATGGAAATGTCAGCACTGGTTGTTATGCTAATCTGACAGCACAAACACACACCAATATGCAAACACACTGTCCAGTTGCTATGCGGCGGATGCTAACCTACTGAATCATTATTCAGCTCTATTTGTTCTGTAAATATATATATTCTATCCTCCTAGAAGCACAGGATGCACATACTGTTGTTTATGCATGAAAAATAACACAAGACACACAATGCTGTGTTGATGTGAAATGGCTAGTTAGTTATTGGTGTGCGCTAATAGCTTTCAATCAGTGACATCACTCCGAGACATCGAAGTAGCCCAGTCGTTTCACTTGCTCTACAAGAACCGGGGTAACGCTGCTCCACGGGCGACTGTTTGTCGATGTGTGCTAGGGTCGTTGGCTCGAGCCTATGTTAAGACATGGAGAGGGACGTAAACAACACTGTTACGATCAAATAAAACCAGTTTGGTGTTGCTCCAATTCCGAAAGAGGAGGAAGCCTTCAGAGTAATAATATGACTGGATTATTCAAGTGTCTGTGACACTATTTGACATAACATCAGACGTGGTAGTAGGATATCACATACAGAGTATACATAGGCCTACAGGAAAAGTTGGTGATTGACGGGAACTGACCAGTGATCACCTTTCCTGTTATGAAACAGGTTGAAACAAACAGGAATGTCCTGTGTGTAGGCTAGTAGGGAAGTGGGTTTAGACTAGTCTACCACTCGCTACCAGGTGGAGGCGACACTGCGCTCTCCTCTCTACCAAAGCGCGAGCTGCCTCTACAGTCCCGTCTCTCGGTGAGATCATTATCAACCGAACCTGACACACACGGAGCTAGATCGAGCGAGCGAACAGAACACCCCCCACTCCCCCCCAATTCCGACCCACCGGGAAGGGAAAACACCAGTCTTCTGATAACCAACACCTTCTCCCACTTTTACGCATCCAACCACGATCTCTCCAGTGACGTTACCGTTGAATGTGGGGTTTGAGGCTATTCGGATACAATCTGTGTTCTGCTGGTTTGTGTTCAATGCAGTAAAACGGTTTGCTCCGATCCTCCCCCGGAGTCAAGGATTGAGAGGGAAGCAGCGCTTAACTCGCGGACTGACCAGCCACGGACATGGCGATGGGATCTCTGCAGTGGCCCTGTAAATCTTGTGCTTAGTAAACCCGTAAGCAAGGTTTTTTACGCGCTATATTTCACAGGAAAGGGACGTTGATTCAATCACAACCTTGGATTTTTGTGAACATTGATTTGATTATCAGATCGGCTATAATTATTTTTGCCTTTTTTTCAGCGCACTGTTGACGCCATTTTCCTCAGGTTTTCTGTATAAAAAAACTTGCTCCATTTGACAGCTACCAAGGACGCTGTCAGCGCAGACGCCGGTTCTGTAAATGTGACCAAATGGATTTTAAATGATCTTGATGACTAATTTACACAATAGTCTCAAGTGTTCGACAACATTGGACATGGGTAAGTAGTTGACCATAATCTCTTACACACTTGCGTTATTGTAGTCTAAATGTGAGTTGAACATGATTTTATTAATTTATGATACTTTATTTTGCGGTTGGCTGTGGTTTAAAAAAAGAGAATGCAATATCTCAAAATAAACAGTTAATTTGTAGCGAGTTTTGATCTCACTAGGTAGGCTAGTGTGTGTGTATGTGCGCGCGTGTGCGTGTGTTGTGGAGCAGGTGGAAGACGTAGGCATTCCCCACTGGCCTCGGCCTGGTCTTGAACCACTAACCCTTTGGCAAGTGCATTGCGTCCTGTGCCATTAAGGGTCCAGACCTCTGATGAGAGTGAGTTGTAGAGTGAGCCTATTAATGGTCCAAGTGGTGGTGTGAAGGGTTATACACACATCCTGGAGGCAACTGCAGATTGATGAAATCACTGTAAAATACATGTCACACTTTGAGAGTGTATAAAACAACCCATTACACCAAGAAGTCCAAACCTTTTGAGAAGGGCCGATGGTGTTGTAGGCTAGCCTATAAGGACACTTTAGTCCTTCTATAGGCTGTTTGAAACACTCCTGGCCTGTGTGAGAGAGAGCCAAAGCAAGCAGATCACTGGAGTCTGTTTCACAAATGGCCAAGATCTGATCTCAGGGTGGAGTTCCGCGTTTTACCTGGTATTTACATGGCTAGATATAAGAGCAAAGTAGCACTTACATAATTATTGCTTAATAACAAATGACTTTCCAGTGTCTTTGCGCTGAACTGAAATGAGCACCACTATGTACCATTTGGTACCAGGTAGTTACCAACTGTGGTGTTGTTCAGAGTAAGTGCCAGAAGGTATTGTCCACTGTTACCATAGCAGCTGAAACAGGACGGTCAAGTAGAGCCTTCCACTTTAGTGTCAGGGTCAGGACAGGTGTGCTTTGAGCTTACTTCAAGAAACCAGTTACAGGCCAGGGCAGGCCCACCATCTTCTAACCTCGGAATTATTTCACTGATTGGTGTAATAGTGGTTGTTTTCTCAAATAAAGTGTTAACTTGTATGCCCTTGTTGTAGGATAAAGTGTGATCCATTAGAGAAATTAGACCAGGTAAATTAGAACCAGTGTGTGAGTGTGTAGGCTACTGTAATGGGGCGATTCCACGCTAGTTCTATTACAGTAGCCTACACACTCACACACGGGTTGACATTTACCTGCATGGCTCAAAAATATTTAGGGTATCTCAGATTTTTCGGACAATTCTCACATAGAAACTTCATTGGGTGGAAGGATGTTTCATATGCTTTTTACTTCTGTAACACACATTTTTTTTGGGGGGGGGGAATCATTATGAAAGTGGGCATTTTGGGCCCTTTTTAGAGATATACACGCCTCCTGTAATACCCAATGATCTGTGAACCGTACATGATACAGAAAACACCTTGGTGTCATTATACTCCTAACAGTGTGCTATAAAATATGGAGTATCGCTACTTTCTGAAATAAAATGTTACACATTCATTTATTTAACATTAAAACTATGAATATAACAGAAGTACCCTTTTAGATTTTGTTCAATTTTAGACATATGGTTTTAAATAAAATACTCTATAAGTACATCACATTTCCAGAGTGGGCGCTCTGCAAAGTTTAAAGTTATGATACATTTTTATCAACACCACCAACGCAGTGAATGGGAAAATGGATTCAAAGGGAACTCCCTCTGCTGGTGATTTGCTGAATGTGCAATCCTACAGGAGGGCTGTGATTGGTTAATAACCTATAATGTCAATTTCTATGTATAAAAATGATAATTCCATCAACAGTAGCTGATTGAAGAGTAGGCCTGTGTTGTTACAAACAATATGTATAAAAATAAGCAAAGTGATACTTTTCAGATATTTATAATAATATTAGGAATGTTGAATAAATGAATGTGAAAATGTGTATTTCAGAATATAAATACACTCCATATTTTAGAGCACACTATAAGGAGTATACACTGAGTGTACAACACATTAGGAACACCTGCTATTTCCATGACACAGACTGACCAGGTGAATCCAGGCGAAAGATATTATCCCTTACTGATGTCACCTGTTAAATCCACAGTGTAGATGAAGAGGAGGAGACCGGTTAAAGAAGGATTTTTAAGCCTTGAGACAGTTGAGCTATGGAGTGTGTATGTGTGCCATTCAGAGGGTGAATGGGCAAGACAAAATATAGAAGTGCCTTTGAACGGGGTGTGGTGGTATGTGTCAGGCGCACCGGTTTGAGTGTGACAAGAACTGCAACGCTGCTGGGTTTTTCATGCTCAACCATTTCCCGTGTGTATCAACAATGGTCCACCACCCAAAGGACATCCAGCCAACTTGACGCAACTGTGGGAAGCATTGGAGTCAACATGGGCCAGCATCCCTATGGAAGGCGTGGCATCTTGTAGGGTCCATGTCTCGACGAATTGAGGCTGTTCTGAGGGCAAAAAGGGGTGGAACTCAATATTAGGAAGTTGTTCTTAATGTTTTATACACTAAGTGTAATTACACAAAGATGTTGTCTGTAGCATTACAGGAGCCATGCATATGTCTAAAAAGGGCCTGAAATTGCCACTTCCATTATGATTTTCTCAAAAATGGTTTGTGATACAAGTGTAAAAAGCATTTCAAACATCCTTCCTCCCAATGAAGTTTTGGGAGGATTGCCAGAACAATTTGTGATACCAATTCTGTATCTGATATGTGTTGTGTGGGTAGGACAGATAGCTGAGAGTATAGCTGAGTGACATAGCTACAGTATAGAGGTATTGTTGAGTGATGTAGTGGCATAATGAGAAGTAGCAGGTGCTGGATTGAGACACTGAGAAATGGTGAGGAGATGTTGGTGTGGGGCTTCTGTTGTCACGGCAACTGGCAACATACTGGATGGTGGACTCACAGTAGCTTACTAACAGAGGCTCTCGCTCTGTTTTGGATTCACTTTGGATTCCTGGAGCAAATGTTGATCCCATGATATGGGCAGGAGTGCTGTTGGGGTTGGAGTCATAGCAGTATCTAAAGATACTTTGTCCTCCTATAACAGAGCAGGGACAGGGCATCCCTATAAGAGTTCCTGGGTTCTCTCTCTCTCTCTCTCTCTCAAATTTTTGAAAACGGTGAAGTTTGGTCCAGCTCTCTATTATCTTATCGGTCATATGTGATTGTAAATCTGTTTTGAGACCTGAGTCAAGAGCAGACCCAGAGACTGTAGCTACCAGTGCATAGGTATTATAGGGACACTTATTGTAAAGGGAGATCCAATCGGCTCTAGTGGCTTTCTCTGCTTGTTTCCTTTCCATCTGAGAGACAGGGTTGAGGAAGAGAGGGAGAGAGAAAGGTAGCAAGATGAGGGAGGGGGAGGTTGGGCAACAGAGAGGTGGAGAGGAGAAGAGAGAGAGTGAGAAGAGGGGGGAGAAAGAGCTGGTCAGAGGGGCAAGGCAGGGGGACTAGAAAGAGGGGGAATAGAGGAAAGAGATCCAAGGACAAATCTAACTGTTGGCAGACTGAGCTAAGTATCAGTACAGGAACACCTTTTGGCAGAGAGTGGGGATTGGGGATGGGGGGGGGGGGGGGGGGGGTGCGCCAGAGAGAGAAGGAGAGGGGGCAAGGCAGAGGGAAGGAAGAGAGAAGGAGAGGGGGCAAGGCAGAGGGAAGGGAGAGAGGAGGAGAGGGGGCAAGGCAGAGGGAAGGGAGAGAGGGGGGCAAGGCAGAGGGAAGGGAGAGAGGGGGCAAGGCAGAGGGAAGGGAGAGAGGAGGAGAGGGGGAAAGGCAGAGGGAAGGGAGAGAGGGGGAAAGGCAGAGGGAAGGGAGAGAAGAGGAGAGGGGGGCAAGGCAGAGGGAAGGGGGAGAGGGGGCAAGGCAGAGGGAAGGGAGAGAGGAGGAGAGGGGGGCAAGGCAGAGGGAAGGGAGAGAGGAGGAGAGGGGGGCAAGGCAGAGGGAGGGGAGAGAGGAGGAGAGAGGGAAAGGCAGAGGAAGGGGGAGAGGGGGCAAGGCAGAGGGAAGGGAGAGAGGAGGAGAGGGGGGCAAGGCAGAGGGAAGGGAGAGAGGAGGAGAGGGGGGGCAAGGCAGAGGGAAGGGAGAGAGGAGGGGGGGGGCAAGGCAGAGGGAAGGGAGAGAGGAGGAGGGGGGGGGCAAGGCAGAGGGAAGGGAGAGAGGAGGAGAGGGGGGGGAAAGGCAGAGGGAAGGGAGAGAGGAGGAGAGGGGGGCAAGGCAGAGGGAAGGGAGAGAGGAGGAGAGGGGGCAAGGCAGAGGGAAGGGAGAGAGGAGGAGAGGGGGGCAAGGCAGAGGGAAGGGAGAGAGGAGGAGAGGGGGAAAGGCAGAGGGAAGGGAGAGAGGAGGAGAGGGGGCAAGGCAGAGGGAAGGGAGAGAGGAGGAGAGGGGGAAAGGCAGAGGGAAGGGAGAGAGGAGGAGAGGGGGAAAGGCAGAGGGAAGGGAGAGACGAGGAGAGGGGGCAAGGCAGAGGGAAGGGAGAGACGAGGAGAGGGGGGCAGGCAGAGGGAAGGGAGAGAGGAGGAGAGGGGGAAAGGCAGAGGGAAGTGAGAGAGGAGGAGAGGGGGAAAGGCAGAGGGAAGGGAGAGAGGAGGAGAGGGGGAAAGGCAGAGGGAAGGGAGAGAGGAGGAGAGGGGGAAAGGCAGAGGGAAGGGAGAGAGGAGGAGAGGGGGAAAGGCAGAGGGAAGGGAGAGAGGAGGAGAGGGGGAAAGGCAGAGGGAAGGGAGAGAGGAGGAGAGGGGGAAAGGCAGAGGGAAGGGAGAGAGGAGGAGAGGGGGAAAGGCAGAGGGAAGGGAGAGACGAGGAGAGGGGGAAAGGCAGAGGGAAGGGAGAGACGAGGAGAGGGGGCAAGGCAGAGGGAAGGGAGAGACGAGGAGAAGGGGGCAGGCAGAGGGAAGGGAGAGAGGAGGAGAGGGGGAAAGGCAGAGGGAAGTGAGAGAGGAGGAGAGGGGGAAAGGCAGAGGGAAGGGAGAGAGGAGGAGAGGGGGAAAGGCAGAGGGAAGGGAGAGAGGAGGAGAGGGGGAAAGGCAGAGGGAAGGGAGAGAGGAGGAGAGGGGGAAAGGCAGAGGGAAGGGAGAGAGGAGGAGAGGGGGAAAGGCAGAGGGAAGGGAGAGAGGAGGAGAGGGGGAAAGGCAGAGGGAAGGGAGAGAGGAGGAGAGGGGGAAAGGCAGAGGGAAGGGATAGACGAGGAGAGGGGGGCAGGCAGAGGGAAGGGAGAGAGGAGGAGAGGGGGGCAAGGCAGAGGGAAGGGAGAGAGGAGGAGAGGGGGGCAAGGCAGAGGGAAGGGAGAGAGGAGGAGAGGGGGAAAGGCAGAGGGAAGGGAGAGAGGAGGAGAGGGGGCAAGGCAGAGGGAAGGGAGAGAGGGGGAAAGGCAGAGGGAAGGGAGAGAGGGGGAAAGGCAGAGGGAAGGGAGAGAGGAGGAGAGGGGGAAAGGCAGAGGGAAGGGAGAGAGGGGGAAAGGCAGAGGGTTAGGTGTTTTCACTGACAGCCATTTTGTGTCTACTGCTGCATTTGAAATGGTTTAACATTCATCTGCTGTCCTGCAGCCATGCTCAAACAGCAGGCTAGCTTCAATGACAGTGTGCACGTTGAGGACCTGTCTGTGTGTCCTTTGGTTCTGTGATCAGGGATAGCAGAGTTAGCCATGTAACACACACACACACACACACACACACACACACACACACACACACACACACACACACACACACACACACACACACACACACACACACACACACACACACACACACACACACACACACACACACACACAGAGCATTAATCTAATAGAGTAAAATAAAGTAGTTCCTGATGTCGTAGCAGTCTGAGTTCCTGCTAAGTGCTCCCCAAACCCTGTGTGTGTGTGTGTGTGTGTTTGATTGTGCGCGTGTGCCCAGGCGTCCGTGCTGGTGCGCACGCAAGCGCGTGTGTGTGACTGTATCAAGGGCATTATGCAACCACAGCCAGACTGGCTATGTTACCTCACTCTCACATGATGTGTTAGAATGTTTTATCCAGCTCAGTCCCTGTGTGTGTGAGCATGTTTGTGTGTGTGCGTGCGTGTGTGTGTGTGTGTACCATGGGGGACAGCTCACATGGCCTTTCTTAAAGCGTGGTTTAACTAGTAAACATAATCAATGTTTTTAGTTAGGACACAGCCTGAAGAGCAAGGGGGGCAAATCCTCAGTTAGCTCATAGCAGTCAACTGTTAGGGAGCCACTGGTCTCTACAGGCAGTTTCATCCTTTCATCCTCCTCTACCTTTCCCTGTTAAAGAAACAGTCGGGAGTAGAGAGAGTTTATGCCATTCAGCAGACACTGTAATCCTAAATGACTTACAGTCGTGCATGCAAGCCATACATACATTTTACGTAGGATGGCCACGGGAATCAAACCCACATTTCTGGCGTTGCAAGCGTCATGCTCTACTAACTGAGCCAGACAAGGGAGGGAGAGAGACGGAGAGAGATGGAGAGAGAGAGAGAGCGAGTGACAGGGCAAGGGAGAGAAATGGAGTGAGTGAAAGATAGAATAGCTGGCATCAGATGTATGAGTCTCTGCAGCACCAAATCTTCTACAAGAGCAATCAGATTGACCCTGTGTGTGTGTGTGTGTGTGTGTGTGTGTGTGTGTGTGTGTGTGTGTGTGTGTGTGTGTGTGTGTGTGTGTGTGTGTGTGTGTGTGAGCTATTTGTGAGTCCACCTCAGGTCTAAGGCTGCTGCAGCCTTAAAAGGTTGTTTCGGCTGGGCAGTGAACTCTCTCTCTCTCCCTCTCATACCCATATGCACAAGGAAGAGAATCACAGCTTTCATTCGTACTCTTCAGGTACGTACATGGGTTGGGAGTAGTAGTTGGTGAGATTTGAACAATTCTGGCCTGTTACAGCCCTACTGTTCATTCCCTCAAACATTATAGTTCAACACAGAAAGTACTTCAGTTATAGATACACACACACACACACACACACACACACACACACACACACACACACACACACACACACACACACACACACACACACACACACACACACACACACACACACACACACACAGAGTGAGGAAAGAGAGTGAAGGAAAGTCCTTATGCTGCTTAGATGGAAGCTGTGGGCAGAGCTGGCAGCTTTAGGAACATAATAAAGCTATTTATGCAGCCAGTCTGGCCTCTCACAATCACCCTGCTGTCTACACGGTTACAGAGA
>NC_143027.1:32582500-32597500 GCF_057628025.1 Oncorhynchus mykiss | reverse complement strand
AGAAGGAATTTAGATTCCTCCTCTCTCGCTCTCTATCTTGCTCTCTCTCTCTCTCCCTCCCCCTCTCCCTCTCTCTGTCTACCCAATTCCCTCCCTCTTTTTGGGTACAAAAAAAAAGAGCAGTCAGCTTTTTCATCTCAATCTGCAGGTTTTTGGACTTGTCCTCAGGCTAGCTTCACCCTCCCTTTAGAGAGCTGGAGAGGAATGTCTTAATTTTACATCGAGGGAGAGAAAGAGAGAGAAAGAGAGACTGGGAGAAGGAGAGAGAGGAGAGGGAAAGAGAGACGGGGAGAAGGAGAGAGAAAGGGAGAGAATGAGAGACTGGGAGAAGGAGAGAGAAAGGGAGAGAATGAGAGACTGAGAAAGAAAGAGAGAGAAGGAGAGAAACAGAGAGATGGGGAGAAGAAGAGAGAGGAGAGGGAAAGAGAGACGGGGAGAAGGAGAGAGAAAGGGAGAGAATGAGAGAGAACGAGAGAGAAGGAGAGAGTGAGAGAAGGAGAGAAACAGAGAGATGGGGAGAAGAAGAGAGAGGAGAGGGAAAGAGAGACGGGGAGAAGGAGAGAGAAGTAGAGTGAGAGAAGGAGAGAAACAGAGAGACGGGGAGAAGGAGAGAGAAGTAGAGTGAGAGAAGGAGAGAAACAGAGAGACGGGGAGAGAAGTAGAGTGCGTGTGTGAAGTGTTGTTTACACGGTATAAAATGCAAATGAGAGTGTATGGCATGCCTGCAGCACTCTCTGCCTGCTACTGCAACAGTCTTGAGTTCTGAGAGACACTGATATCTCACAATGGTTAGAGGTGTGTGTGTGTGTGTGTGTGGCGATGAGGCGTTCCTCTGCCCACTGCGTCCTTTAGCTGTGCTCAGATAGGTCAGCATCTCTTCCCAACACACTCTGAATGCCAATCGTTCTGTAGCAGCAGCGTACATAGCAGCAAGAGTGAATGCAGACCAAGATATACATACGAGGGAAACTGTTTTTTTTTTACAGTTCAGCATTTGCGATAATTTATTGAGTTATTGGCTTTCATAGGATATTGTACAACTTCGGTTTTGATAGTAATTTCTCTCTCTCTCTCTCTCTCTCTCTCTCTCTCTCTCTCTCTCTCTCTCTCTCTCTCTCTCTCTCTGTAGTTTGGCTCTGTTGGATAACCTGTGTTCCTGTGGGACAACCAATCCAGACGCAGTAGCTACCGTTCCCAAGGCAACCCAGTCTGACGGACAGCCACTCTCTGCAAACCTATTGGCTGGCTGCTGCGGCTCTCTGGATCCTGACTGGTTCTGGCGGGAGCGTGGATGGAGCCGAGGGATCTGGTTGGCTCAGCCCGACCCAAAGAGGCGGAGTTAGGAAGCGGAAGGGCTGAACCTGAAGAGGAAGAACAGGAAAGAGCGGGGCTGGGGCCAGCGTCGCGGGGTGATGAGGTCATTGGCGATGTGATGGGCGAGCGCTGGGGGTCCCAGGGGGAAGGGGAGGGGCTAGAGGAACAGGAGTTCTCCATTAAAGAAGCCAGCTTCCAGGAGGGGAGTCTGAAGCTGAAGATCCAGACCACCAAACGCATCAAGAAGCCCCCCAAGAGTCTGGAGAACTACATCTGTCCCCCGGAGATCCGGATGACCATCAGACCCCCCTCAGGGGAGGGCCGAGGGGGCCGACTGGGGGGCCGCGCAGCACAGGACAAGGGACCCCCTAGGAAGAGGGTAAGGATACGTTTAGAAACGTTACTGGTCTGAACACACTGTTGCTAATGTAGCCTGTTGCTAATGTAGCCTGTTGCTAATGTAGCCTGTTGCTAATGTAGCCTGTTGCTAATGTAGCCTGTTGCTAATGTAGCCTGTTGCTAATGTAGCCTTAAATGATGCTGAAGCACTTTGAAATGTTCGTCAGCAGTCTAGAAGGGATTGATTGGTTGCTTCCCAGAGAGATAGAACGATCAGATTCTTCATGTTGTTAAATAGTTCAACAAACTTTAAAATAAGACATTGATGTTGTTTTAAACGTTAGCTGTGTTGGATTGACTGTTGGGTTGTCAGTAGCTCATTGCAGCCGAAGAGGGTTTTCTTATGTTCGCGTGATGAATTTGGTTCTTGTCTGCTGTTGGCTATAGCAGCTGAGAAGGGGATTGTAAGTGGATATATGGATTGTATCGATATATTGTGGATGTATATAGAAAGATATTTTCTGGTTTGATTGTCCATGTTTTAACATGATTCCATAAGCAGAAAGCTTGAAGACTTTTAGCCATTGATAGAAATTCCAGTAATGCAGTTTAAAAGAGACACCGTCACCTCTACCCCTCTACAACGCCACTTCATGGGTTTTCTGGCGGCGTGTATAAATACATTGTGTGTGTGTGTGTGTGTGTGTGTGAGGTAGTCTCCTCTAGAGTCATTAACCTGCATTGACATCTCTTGCTGTGTGCTCAGCTCTTCTCGTACACTGCATCTCACTGTGTGTGTGTTCCTTTCATACACCCAGCACCTCGCAGACTCAGCTCTTTTCCCTGAAAAGCAGCCATCTTGTACCCAAGCATCTCATTATGAGCAATATTGTGTGTGTGTGTGTGTGTGTGTAGGTGTGTGTGTGTACTAGTACAGAAGGGAATGGATCTTAGGTAATGGGTATGTCTTTCCCATTCTCCCTTTCTCTCGCTCTCTTTCTCTCTCTCTCTCGTTCTCTCTCTCTTTCGCTCTCTCTCTCTCTCTCTCTCCTATCTCTCAGTAGCTCCTTCGCTTCCTTGGTTACACAGGGTCAAAGTTCATAGAGTAATTTAAACCAGTCTCTCTCTCTCTCTCTCACACACACACACACACACACACACACACGCTGAGAATAGAGCTGACATCAGCAAATGACAGCTGGCCTCTGCTCTCTCCATTTGTGGTCACAGACCTCTCTCCTCTCCTCTTTTCTCCTCTCCTCTTCTCCTCTCCTCTTTTCTCTCCTCCTCTTCCGTCTCTCCTCTAATGAAATCAGCACGTGGCTTCTGTGTCTCTCTAACCTCTCCTCGTCTCACACACAGCCACCGTTTCAGTTTGGTGTCACTGTAGTGTTGTGTGTTTAGGTCCTTAAGGGACTGTAGTGTTTGCAGTGAGTGTTTGACCACTGTGTGTGTGTGTGTGTGTGTGTGTGTGTGTGTGTGTGTGTGTGTGTGTGTGTGTGTGTGTGTGTGTGTGTGTGTGTGTGTGTGTGTGTGTTCAGAGCAAACATGCACTTTGACCCCCAGAGCGATCTCCCTCTCAGCCTGTCTTTCTCTCTGCTATGGTTGGCAGTTGTTGCCGTGGTGACAGCGACAGTAGTGGGCATGCTCACTGAGCGGGTTGCGTGGGTTGTTGTCATCTCCACCCTTTCTCTCTCTCTCTCTCTCTCTCTCTCTCTCTCTCTCTCTCCCCTTCTTCCCTCTATCCCACTATTCCTCCCTCCCGCTCTCTCTACTCCTCCTCTCTCTCCATCCCTCCATCCGGCTTTAGCTATCACTGTAATACAGACTGATCCACTGGAGAGGAATGGGTTAAACAGAAAGGGTCCAATATGTGTGTAGTGAAAGAGAGAGGGAAGTGAGGGGGGTCTGACAGAGAGCAGATGGACAGCCTCTCTCCTCCAAGGTATCGTGTCAGGGGCTGCCCTCTCTCTCTTTTTCTATCCCTCTCTCAGTATCTATTTCTGCCTCAGTCGTTGCCTCTATATCTGTCTCCAACCACCTCTCTTTCTTTATTTCTTTACCTCTCTCTCTGCTTTCTTTCTTTCTCTCTCTCTCTGTCTGTCTTTCTCTTTCATCCCTCTGTTGTGGAGTGGCAGATGGTGGAAGAGAGAAGAGAAGAGGCCAGAGTGTGAGTGATAGGGCGAGGGGGAAGAGGGGGGAGACAGGCATATGGAGAGCCTGGTTAAGGGACCCCCTCAGAGCGGGGGTGTGTTTGAGGGGGAGGGGAAAGGGGACAGGGATACAATAGCTGGTCATTAGGAGAGGGTTTTGACTCTTGAAGAGAGTGGAGAGAGGCCAGACAGAGGGAGAAACGGAGACGGACAGAGAGATGTTGGAAAATTGTGAATTATTCTAGAAAGCATCAGATTCTCTGTAGTGTCGTCACAGTGTTTAGTGCCATCTCTGTAGTGTCATCACAGTGTTTAGTGCCATCTCTGTAGTGTCATCACAGTGTTTAGTGCCATCTCTGTAGTGTCGTCACAGTGTTTAGTGCCATCTCTGTAGTGTCGTCACAGTGTTTAGTGCCATCTCTGTAGTGTCGTCACAGTGTTTAGTGCCATCTCTGTAGTGTCATCACAGTGTTTAGTGCCATCTCTGTAGTGTCGTCACAGTGTTTAGTGCCATCTCTGTAGTGTCATCACAGTGTTTAGTGCCATCTCTGTAGTGTCGTCACAGTGTTTAGTGCCATCTCTGTAGTGTCATCACAGTGTTTAGTGCCATCTCTGTAGTGTCATCACAGTGTTTAGTGCCATCTCTGTAGTGTCATCACAGTGTTTAGTGCCATCTCTGTAGTGTCATCACAGTGTTTAGTGCCATCTCTGTAGTGTCATCACAGTGTTTAGTGCCATCTCTGTAGTGTCATCACAGTGTTTAGTGCCATCTCTGTAGTGTCATCACAGTGTTTAGTGCCATCTCTGTAGTGTCATCACAGTGTTTAGTGCCATCTCTGTAGTGTCATCACAGTGTTTAGTGCCATCTCTGTAGTGTCATCACAGTGTTTAGTGCCATCTCTGTAGTGTCATCACAGTGTTTAGTGCCATCTCTGTAGTGTCATCACAGTGTTTAGTGCCATCTCTGTAGTGTCATCACAGTGTTTAGTGCCATCTCTGTAGTGTCATCACAGTGTTTAGTGCCATCTCTGTAGTGTCATCACAGTGTTTAGTGCCATCTCTGTAGTGTCATCACAGTGTTTAGTGCCATCTCTGTAGTGTCATCACAGTGTTTAGTGCCATCTCTGTAGTGTCATCACAGTGTTTAGTGCCATCTCTGTAGTGTCATCACAGTGTTTAGTGCCATCTCTGTAGTGTCATCACAGTGTTTAGTGCCATCTCTGTAGTGTCATCACAGTGTTTAGTGCCATCTCTGTAGTGTCATCACAGTGTTTAGTGCCATCTCTGTAGTGTCATCACAGTGTTTAGTGCCATCTCTGTAGTGTCATCACAGTGTTTAGTGCCATCTCTGTAGTGTCATCACAGTGTTTAGTGCCATCTCTGTAGTGTCATCACAGTGTTTAGTGCCATCTCTGTAGTGTCATCACAGTGTTTAGTGCCATCTCTGTAGTGTCATCACAGTGTTTAGTGCCATCTCTGTAGTGTCATCACAGTGTTTAGTGCCATCTCTGTAGTGTCATCACAGTGTTTAGTGCCATCTCTGTAGTGTCATCACAGTGTTTAGTGCCATCTCTGTAGTGTCATCACAGTGTTTAGTGCCATCTCTGTAGTGTCATCACAGTGTTTAGTGCCATCTCTGTAGTGTCATCACAGTGTTTAGTGCCATCTCTGTAGTGTCATCACAGTGTTTAGTGCCATCTCTGTAGTGTCATCACAGTGTTTAGTGCCATCTCTGTAGTGTCATCACAGTGTTTAGTGCCATCTCTGTAGTGTCATCACAGTGTTTAGTGCCATCTCTGTAGTGTCATCACAGTGTTTAGTGCCATCTCTGTAGTGTCATCACAGTGTTTAGTGCCATCTCTGTAGTGTCATCACAGTGTTTAGTGCCATCTCTGTAGTGTCATCACAGTGTTTAGTGCCATCTCTGTAGTGTCATCACAGTGTTTAGTGCCATCTCTGTAGTG
This sequence comes from Oncorhynchus mykiss, assembly GCF_057628025.1. Classification (NCBI taxonomy): domain Eukaryota; kingdom Metazoa; phylum Chordata; class Actinopteri; order Salmoniformes; family Salmonidae; genus Oncorhynchus; species Oncorhynchus mykiss. Next base: position 32,591,730 of record NC_143027.1, on the reverse strand, counting down.
TCATCACAGTGTTTAGTGCCATCTCTGTAGTGTCATCACAGTGTTTAGTGCCATCTCTGTAGTGTCGTCACAGTGTTTAGTGCCATCTCTGTAGTGTCATCACAGTGTTTAGTGCCATCTCTGTAGTGTCATCACAGTGTTTAGTGCCATCTCTGTAGTGTCATCACAGTGTTTAGTGCCATCTCTGTAGTGTCATCACAGTGTTTAGTGCCATCTCTGTAGTGTCGTCACAGTGTTTAGTGCCATCTCTGTAGTGTCATCACAGTGTTTAGTGCCATCTCTGTAGTGTCATCACAGTGTTTAGTGCCATCTCTGTAGTGTCATCACAGTGTTTAGTGCCATCTCTGTAGTGTCATCACAGTGTTTAGTGCCATCTCTGTAGTGTCATCACAGTGTTTAGTGCCATCTCTGTAGTGTCATCACAGTGTTTAGTGCCATCTCTGTAGTGTCATCACAGTGTTTAGTGCCATCTCTGTAGTGTCATCACAGTGTTTAGTGCCATCTCTGTAGTGTCGTCACAGTGTTTAGTGCCATCTCTGTAGTGTCATCACAGTGTTTAGTGCCATCTCTGTAGTGTCATCACAGTGTTTAGTGCCATCTCTGTAGTGTCATCACAGTGTTTAGTGCCATCTCTGTAGTGTCATCACAGTGTTTAGTGCCATCTCTGTAGTGTCATCACAGTGTTTAGTGCCATCTCTGTAGTGTCATCACAGTGTTTAGTGCCATCTCTGTAGTGTCATCACAGTGTTTAGTGCCATCTCTGTAGTGTCATCACAGTGTTTAGTGCCATCTCTGTAGTGTCATCACAGTGTTTAGTGCCATCTCTGTAGTGTCGTCACAGTGTTTAGTGCCATCTCTGTAGTGTCGTCACAGTGTTTAGTGCCATCTCTGTAGTGTCATCACAGTGTTTAGTGCCATCTCTGTAGTGTCATCACAGTGTTTAGTGCCATCTCTGTAGTGTCATCACAGTGTTTAGTGCCATCTCTGTAGTGTCATCACAGTGTTTAGTGCCATCTCTGTAGTGTCATCACAGTGTTTAGTGCCATCTCTGTAGTGTCATCACAGTGTTTAGTGCCATCTCTGTAGTGTCATCACAGTGTTTAGTGCCATCTCTGTAGTGTCATCACAGTGTTTAGTGCCATCTCTGTAGTGTCATCACAGTGTTTAGTGCCATCTCTGTAGTGTCATCACAGTGTTTAGTGCCATCTCTGTAGTGTCATCACAGTGTTTAGTGCCATCTCTGTAGTGTCATCACAGTGTTTAGTGCCATCTCTGTAGTGTCATCACAGTGTTTAGTGCCATCTCTGTAGTGTCATCACAGTGTTTAGTGCCATCTCTGTAGTGTCATCACAGTGTTTAGTGCCATCTCTGTAGTGTCATCACAGTGTTTAGTGCCATCTCTGTAGTGTCATCACAGTGTTTAGTGCCATCTCTGTAGTGTCATCACAGTGTTTAGTGCCATCTCTGTAGTGTCATCACAGTGTTTAGTGCCATCTCTGTAGTGTCATCACAGTGTTTAGTGCCATCTCTGTAGTGTCATCACAGTGTTTAGTGCCATCTCTGTAGTGTCATCACAGTGTTTAGTGCCATCTCTGTAGTGTCATCACAGTGTTTAGTGCCATCTCTGTAGTGTCATCACAGTGTTTAGTGCCATCTCTGTAGTGTCATCACAGTGTTTAGTGCCATCTCTGTAGTGTCATCACAGTGTTTAGTGCCATCTCTGTAGTGTCATCACAGTGTTTAGTGCCATCTCTGTAGTGTCATCACAGTGTTTAGTGCCATCTCTGTAGTGTCATCACAGTGTTTAGTGCCATCTCTGTAGTGTCATCACAGTGTTTAGTGCCATCTCTGTAGTGTCATCACAGTGTTTAGTGCCATCTCTGTAGTGTCATCACAGTGTTTAGTGCCATCTCTGTAGTGTCATCACAGTGTTTAGTGCCATCTCTGTAGTGTCATCACAGTGTTTAGTGCCATCTCTGTAGTGTCATCACAGTGCACGGGGAGTGATGTGTGAGTATGATTGACGTGTGTATAAATGGTGTGTGTAAGGGTGTATGTTTTGTCACTGCAGACCAGTAAACGCGTGTGGCCCGTGTGTTAGTAGTGGAAGACGAATGTGTGTTTTCTGGTATAATGAACCTTGGGTCAACCCCTACATCACTCTCCCTGACAGATTTAGTAAGCAGTCCAAAACACACACAGACACACACACACACACACACACACACACACACACACACACACACACACACACACACACACACACACACACACACACACACACACACACAGGGCCGTGATTGTGGTCAGAGCATGTGTGCCAGATTTAGCTGTTAATCCATGTCACTATCTGTGGAGGGAGATAAGGAGCTGCCAAAGCAGTCCAGTGTGTGTGTGTCTATTTTGAGTGCCTTAGTGTGTCCTGGATTTGGACACACACACTTATCTCGTCTCGGCAGCTCCTACGCTTGGTGGTCCCCTGAGCGTTGTGTGTCTGTAATGTGTGTTTGGGTGTGTGGCGTGCCTTTTTGATGTGTGAATTGATCCCAGGCGTGGGTGGCGGTTGGTGACCTGAGGGACTTGATGAGTTAATAAAAGCACATCTCTGTGTGTGTTACTTAAGAAATGTAAATGAGCTGTGGGCTGTGTGTTTTCCAGCTTGTCTTTCAGAAAACATCCCTGCCAACGGTCAAACCTTCCTGTTTCACCGGCCAGTTGCCAGTCTCTTCAGGTGCTCTGTTACTGACAGTTGTGGCTGCGTCGCGTGGTGTATTGTTGTCTCTACCTTCTTGCCTTTTGTGCTGTTGTCTGTGTCCAGTAATGTTTGTACCATGTTGTGTTGCTACCCTGTTATTGTCATGTTGCTACCATGCTACGCTGTTGTCTTAGGTCTCTCTTTTATGTAGTGTTGTGGAGTCTCTCTTCTCGTGATGCGTCCTATATTTGTAAAACAAATGTAAATATCCCAGCCCCCGTCCCTGCAGGAGGCCTTTTGGTAGGCCGTCATTGTAAATAAGAATTTGTTCTTAACTTACTTGCCTAGTTAAATAAAGGTTAAATAAAAATAATGTAAAAAGCGCTCCAGACTGTAGTGGAGGGGAGGGGGGTGGGGCCAGAGTGGAGGGGGGGTGGGGCCAGAGTGGAGGGGGGTGGGGCCAGAGTGGAGGGGGGTGGGGCCAGAGTGGTGTGTGTGTGTGTGCGCGCTTGGGCAGGGGTGTCTCTGAGTGATTTACCATCACAGAAACACCAGCTGTCCATCTGTGTCTACCCCACCCCCCACCTGAGTATGTGAGTGGAGTGGAGCTGGAGCGGGGAGTGGAGCGTGCCCAATTTGACTGGAGCACGGAGCGAGATTCCCAAAGGCTGGAGCGTCGGCCTCCTAGCCCGCTCCTATTTCGCTACAGTAGCGCTCAATCGAGCTCAGGGCATTCCTGGCCCAGCATGCATTTCTAGTCCACTTGTGTGCTGCTGTAGCCCCTTTCTTTAGCTACTGTCACGGAGTTCACTAAATATTTGCATAAAGAAAAGGTGCAAAATCAAGGGGACTAACGAAGATGAGGAGGACAAAGAGGTGATGTAGTGTCCACAACTAAAGAATCATTGTGGAATCTGAAAAGACCTGTTTCCTGATTGTACTAACTGATGGTGTTCTACGTGCACATGCTAACAGAAAGGAACAAGGTGGGTAGCGTTAGTGTGTCATTGTAGCAAAGTATTTATAAACTAAAAATCAGATCTCTTAGAAGTTTTGTTCATCTTTGTTCTATTATCTATACAACAGGCCATCATTGATTTTGGCTCAATAGGCCTGGCATACAGTGCATTTGGAAAGTATTTAGACTCCTTGACTTTTTCCACATTTTGTTACGTTACAACCTTATTCTAAAATGTATGAAATAATTGTATCATTTTTCCCTCATCAATCTACACACAATACCCCATAATGACAAAGGGAAAACAGTAAAAAAATAAAAATACAGAAATAACTGATATTCAGTATTCAGACCCTCTGCTATGAGACTCGAAGTTGAGCTCAGGTGCATCCTGTTTCCATTGATCATCCTTGAGATGTTTCTACAACTTGATTGGAGTCCAACTGTGGTAAATTCAATTGATTGGACATGATTTGGAAAGGCACACACCTGTCTATATAAGGTCCCACAGTTGACTGTGCATGTCAGAGCAAAAACCAAGCCTTGAGGTCAAAGGAATTGTCCGTAGAGCTCAGAGACAGGATTGTGTATCAAAACATTTCTGCAGCGTTGAAGGTCCCCAGAACACAGTGGCCTCTATCATTATTAAATGGAAGAAGTTTGGAACCACCAAGACTCTTTCTAGAGCTGGCCATCTGGCCAAACTGAGCTATCAGGAGAGAAGGGCCTTGGTCAGGGAGGTGACCATGAACCGGATGGTCACTCTGACAGAGCTCCAGAGTTCCTCTGTGGAGATGGGAGAACCTTCCAGAAGGACAACCATCTCTGCAGCACTCCACCAATCAGGCCTTTATGGTAGAGTGGCCAGACGGAAGCCACTCCTCTTAAAAGGCACATGACAGCCCGCTTGGAGTGTGCCAAAAAGGCATATAAAGGACTCTCAGATCATGAGAAACAAGAATATTTGGCCTGAATGCCAAGTGTCATGGCTGGAGGAATCCTGGCACCATCCGTACGGTGAAGCATGGTGGTGGCAGCATCATGCTGTGGGGATGTTTTTCAGCGGCAGGGACTGGGACACTAGTCAGGATCGAGGGAAAGATGAACGAAGCAAAGTACAGAGAGATCCTTGATGAAAACGTGCTCAGGACCTCAAACTGGGGTGAAGGTTCACCTTCCAACACAGCCAAGACATCACAGGAGTTGCTTCGGGACAAGTGTCTGAATGTCCTTCAGGGGCCCAGAGCCCGGACTTGAAGCCGATCAAACATCTCTGGAGAGATCTGAAAATAGCTGTGCAGTGACGTTCCCCATTCAACCTGACAGAGCTTTGGAGGATCTGCAGAGAAGAATGGGAGAAACTCCCCAAATACAGGTGTGCCAAGCTTGTAGCACCATACCCAAGAACCAGTTTTTGCTTTGTCATTATGGGGTATTGTGTGTAGATTGATGAGGGAAAAAAACAATTTCATCCATTTTAGAATAAGGTTGTAACGTAACAAAATGTGCGAAAAGTGAAGGGTCTGAATACCTTCCGAATGACTGTAGGAGCTTCGAGGAGCTTTCCGTTTTGATCTGGTTATTTTGCCTAAAACCCTTTAGGCCTACCTAATAGAAAAAACAACGCTGCATCGCTGCCCAGCCTGGCAAGAATGACCCGAAGTGTGTTTAGCATCCCCAGTGGCTCTTCAAGTGAGGAGAGGATATTCTCCACTGCTGGTCTGCTCTCCAGTCACCATCGCATGACCCTGAAGCCACAGACTCTTGACAAACTCATGTTTCTAAAAGTCTAAAAGTGAATTCAAAGGCACTGTAGACTGAGCCTAATAAGGAATTTCCTGTTTAATTTGTATTTAATTCTAAGTAAGTCACAGCCTATATGCGCAATATATGGATTAGAATGATTTAATACAACAAAATGACGGCCTGGGAACAGTGGGTTAACTGCCTGTTCAGGGGCAGAACGACAGATTTGTACCTTGTCAGCTCGGGGATTTGAACCTTTTGGTTACTAGTCCAACACTCTAACCATTAGGCTACCCTGCCGCCCCCTTTTCAGATTTATTCAAATACTTTTCATTCAAATCATATGGTTTGGTTTCCATAGGCTACTTCAAAACCAAATGGTAGGTCCAGGTAGTCACAAAAATAGATGGTGTTGGTTAAATGGTGATTTTAATGAATGGAGCTCATGAGTTTCTCCCTGTGAGCGCGATGTGGTTTTTAGCGGAGCGGTTGGGAAGGATGTGGAGCGCCAGAAAGCACCGTTCCATGAGCAATGAGCGGGACTTCCTACCGCTCAACTCCGCTCACATGCTCTGCCCCCCACTGCCACAACACACACACACACAAATAAACCTGAGGGCATGTATGACCGTGCAAAATGGTCAAAACAGACTGTGCACACAAACACACACACACACAGTTCCACGCAAGCTCTGCTGCTTCCTAATCCTATCTGCTTGTGCTGCAATGTGAACACCTCAAATGAAAGAATGACTCTGCAAGGTCACCCCCAGTGAGAGAGATAGAGAGGTACACACACAAACTGGTAGGCTGGCTGCACAGAGACAAATAGGCAAGGTTAACTCTGGCCCTGTCTGACCTTCTGGGCTCGTAGGGAGAAGAGCAGGCTAGGGAATATTGACTGGACCAATAGTGTGTCTTTATGTGAGGGGGTCATGGTTGAGACAACTGTAGTCTGGCCTGGCCTCCACTCGCTCCGCTGTCTTGCCCTGAGGGGTTGATTGTATGTGCGTGTGTGCTTGTGTGTGTGTGTGTGTGTGTCAGTCAGAGGGACTAAGCAGACACGAGATCCTCAGATGACAGGAGTGTTGTAACATTCCGGCTGGGCTAAGGGAGCTCCGGGTGCCTCTACAACCACAGCAACACGCCGGCCCTGCCGTGGTAGCACTATCCCACCTCACACATTCCCACTGTGCTATCCAAGTGCTATTCACAGTGTGTGTGTGTGTGTGTGTGTGTGTGTGTGTGTGTGTGTGTGTGTGTGTGTGTGTGTGTGTGTGTGTGTGTGTGTGTGTGTGTGTATGCTGGGGACAGAATGTGAAACTCTAGCCTCCTAACACATTGTCTCTGCTGTATGGTGACCCCTCACCTCTGACCTTTCAGAGGCTGATGCAGCTTCACCATGGAAACCACAGCCCAACAGTAGTTGGTACAGTAGTATTGTTCTGACACCTACAACACAGAGACAGTTAGGTATGGGTAAGGCTACCTACAACACAGAGACAGTTAGGTATGGGTAAGGCTACCTACAACACAGAGACAGTTAGGTATGGGTAAGGCTACCTACAACACAGAGACAGTTAGGTATGGGTAAGGCTACCTACAACACAGAGACAGTTAGTTAGGTATGGGTAAGGCTACCTACAACACAGAGACAGTTAGGTATGGGTAAGGCTACCTACAACACAGAGACAGTTAGGCATGTGGCAGGGGAGGTGTGGGGAAGGAGAGTAGAGACATGGGAGGCAGGGAGGGGGACGGAGGGGGAGGCAGGGAGGTGGACGGAGGGGGAGGCAGGGAGGGGGACGGAGGGGGAGGCAGTGCGAGGGACGGAGGGGAAGGCAGGGCGAGGGAAGACATGGAAAGGGGCGGAGGGGGAGGCGGAGGGGCAGAGTATTGACTTTCACTGTGTCTCACTTGAAGCGTAAGTGTGTTTGTCAGTGAAATGAGATCTCCCCATCAGCTGTCCGCTAGAGCCCGCCTGTCAAGTGTGTGTGTGTGTGTGTGTGTGTGTGTGGTGGGACGATCTCCTTTCAACGCTGCCCTATCAGCCCTTGAACCTGTCCCCATACTGCTACCTTTCTCCCCCCCCCTCCATCTCCCCCTCTGTCATTCCATCTCTCTTTTTTATTTACTGTCTGTTCCTCTCTCTACTTTCTTCTCTCACTCTTTCTTTCCATCACTCATTTATGTCAGTTAGTCTGTCAGTTAGTCTGTCAGTTAGTCTGTCAGTTAGTCTGTCAGTTAGTAGTCTGTCAGTTAGTCTGTCAGTTAGTCTGTCAGTTAGTCTGTCAGTTAGTCTGTCAGTTAGTCTGTCAGTTAGTAGTCTGTCAGTTAGTCTGTCAGTTAGTCTGTCAGTTAGTTTGTCTTAGCACAGCTATTTTATTGACTATAGTCACGAGGGTCTTTTGTAGTGGTCCAGAGACACACACACACACACACACACACACACACACACACACACACACACACACACACACACACACACAGCTCAGCGTGTGTTTGTGGATCTATGACAGTATGATAACCCATACATTCTGTCTTCTATAATGCTCTGTGGCTTTTCATCTTCTCCCTGTTCTCTGCACTGCTCTGTCGTTCTCAGATTGTGTGGAATGCTGCTGCGTGTGACCTCTCACGTACCTCTTAGAGAGAGAGGGGGGAGAGGAGAGGTGGCAGCTGCAGTCATGTGCCCAGGTGGAAGCTCATGGACACACACACACAAACTCTCTCACACACAGAAAACCAGTCCTGTGTTCAGAAATGGTGTTCCCTTCCCTGCAAGATGCCTGTATGTAAATGTGTGTGTTTGTGTGTGTGTTATTGTGTGTGTGTGTGTGCCAAAGAGAGAGAGTAAGTGGAGTGCTGCCTGACACAAAGGCATTATTGTTGGTGTGCTTGGGCTTGAGGGCAGGGAGTTGTGTGATTGGTTAAGACCATTGTGTGTCGCTCCCTGCCCTTTTTCCATCTTTGTGTGTGTGTGTGCGCACATGTGTTTGTGTGTGTGTGTGTGTGTGTGTGTACGTGTGTGTTTCCTCTTCTAGAGTTATCAGGTCACCTAGGGACAGAGAGTAGAGGAATCACACAGTGATAGAAACACTTTTGGTTTGACCCTCCTGTCCTAAATTACCCATCATTCCACACAGGAAGTCCTCATCCCTCAGGGCCTGAAGCAGCTTAGTGGCTAGGCATTGCTTCTTGCTGTACTGGAGCTTGCCTATTAGGTCCTGTTCACAGAGTACGGGGGATGCATTGGAGGGAATGTTGTGTGTTGTTTATACGTTTTGGGAGCACTGGTCCTCTTTAGTGAATAGCCTGGGATAGCTATTAACATGTGATCTCATGCTTTCATATAAGCAGAGCTTGTGTGTGTGTGTGTGAGTGTGTGTGTGTGTGTGTGTGTGTGTGTGTGTGTTGAATGGCTATAAGAGCATCGTTTTAGAACGGCAATTACAGTGCTACAGTGATTATCACTGTAATTGCACACACACACACACACACACACACACACACACAACATAATGATAATGACACGGATTAGACACACGTTTAAATGCACACACTTACTGACATGTGTGTGGCCGTACACACACACACACCACACACACACACACACACACACCATACACACACCATACACTGTCAATAATGGCATTAGAAGTATGCTTTGTATAGCATGTAAATGTGACTATCTTTCTGCAGGGGACCCTCTCAATTCTGATGTCATTGCACACTTTGTCTCAACCAATCACAGGCTTTTGATGAGACTTTGTCAGAGTCATCTTTGTAGGATAAAGATTCATTCATTCTAGTAGACGCTCATTTGACGAC